>NC_056744.1:1655457292-1655497292 GCF_019279795.1 Protopterus annectens
AAGCCATTTAGCAACCCATTGGGTGACATAGGGACTAATGCCCAACTTAGTAAGTTTATCTATGATTCCAGAGTGGGGGATGGTGTCAAAGGCCTTGGCAAGGTCTAGATAGGCTGTGTGGACCACCTTACCCTTGTCCATGGCTCTGGAGACTGATTCAAAGAAGTCAATCAGGTTCAGGAGACAAGATCGGCCCTTTACAAACCCAAACTGGGTGGGGTCCAGTGTTTGAAGGTTGCCAATGTCTTTGTTTATAAGTTCTATGATAATACGCTCCATGGCCTTGCAGATAAGGCTTGTCAGACTGATGGGACGGTAGTTTCTGGGATCCAAGGTGGATCCCCCCTTGGGGATTGGGATAACTGTAGCTCTGTGCCACTCAGTGGGCACGAAACCTGAGGTGAGGCTATGATTAAACAGGACACTTAGATGAGGTGCCAGTTCATATAGTAGTTCATGTAGTACACAGCCTGGGATGTCATCTGGTCCCATGGATGCTGTATTCTTGG
Organism: Protopterus annectens; assembly: GCF_019279795.1. NCBI lineage: Eukaryota > Metazoa > Chordata > Ceratodontiformes > Protopteridae > Protopterus > Protopterus annectens. The sequence goes on from NC_056744.1 coordinate 1,655,457,802, forward strand.
CTTTAGAGAGTGCGTTTTGTACCTGTGTGGCCATTATTACTGGAATTTGGCAATCTTCCGGTATTGAGATGGGCCATTTAGGGGGTGAGAGGGGGGTGAAGTTGGCACTGAATCTATCTGCCAGGATATTGGCAATATCCTTCGGATCAGTATATTTAATGCCATTCTGTTTTAGCTCAGAGCAGATCTGAGCATTGCCATTTAGATTCTTGACATAGTTATAGAATGCTTTGTGGTTGTCTTTGGAATCTTTGGCAATTTTATTTTCAGAACTAGCTTTGGAGGATTTTATGAGGCATCTCAGTTTCTTACTGAGGCTAGTAAGGGAGTTTTTGCATCCTGGGATTTTCCTCTTTCTGCAAAAGTTTCTTCCTTTTGTTGCAAAGTTTGTTTATGGCAGGGGACCACCAGATTGGCTTCCTTTTGGATGAGAGCATTTTGGTTCTATTTGGGATGGCACGATTCATGCATGAGTGGATGTGCTCACAGTGCCTTAGTGTAGGATTCAGCAGTTGAACTTTCAGTTCCGTCTGCATGGGTGTCATGAAGTTTGTCACTTCTGACTTGAGTAGCATGAAGTTGGCTTTGGAGAAGTTTTTATGGTGGTTTCTTTACTGGGGGTGGGGTGGGATATGGATGTTAAGGGTGATTAGCTTATGGTCAGACCTGACTAACGAGGGGGTGACCATAGGTATGGAGCATTGATTTCCCATGTTGGTAATGACCAGGTCTAGGATATTGGAGCCCCTGGTGGGACTATGGATTAGTTGATCCAGGGCGTTGGAATTTATGAATTCCAAGAACCGTTGCGCAAAGGTGTTGGGACAGTAGTTTTCCAAGTTAATGGCAGGGTAGTTAAAATCACCCAGTATTAGGGTGTTTGGTTCTATCTTAATATTTTCCAGTATGTTTAGAAAGGTGTAATGAGAATCTTGGGGTATGGTATGGGATCTGTAGCAAGCTACAATTTGGATTGCAGTCTTACCTAGTGTTAGTTGCACTTGGAGAATTTCAGACACATTGTGTTGGCCAACTAAGTCTGGTGGTGTGAATATCCTTGGTGAATATTGACACTCCTCCACCTTTAGTGTTTCGGTCCTGGTTTGGTGGCCGAAAAGTGTGGTAAGAGTTGTAGCCTGGTATTGCAGGGGTGCTCTCTGGAGCCTTGAACCAGGTCTCAGTTACTGCACAGATATTGATGTTCTCCATTTTTAAGAGTGCCTCGAGAGAGTACATTTTGAGGTTTAGACTTCTAGCATCGAGTAGCATTACCTTCAGATTTTTCATGCTTGTACCTGTTACGATGGTGGTTTTGTCCTTTGAAGTTTGCCTAAAAAAGGCACTATAGGGGTGGCAAGAGCCTTAGCCAGTAACCTGAATCCCAGGGGCGACAGGTGCAGACCATCTCTGGCAAAGCATCGTGGTCTGTCAATCATGTCATCCCAGGCAGACAGATACTGGATCCCCTTTGAATGACACCATAAGCTTAGCCAATTATTGAAGTTAACCATTTTATCCTTATATTGTGGTATCATTCTGGGCGAAGACAGGATGCTACTCAGGGCTAGGGTCATACCTGCCTGGGCCACATGATCCGAGAGCTCTTCCATGTCTCTTTTCATGTAGTCCACGGAGGTACATCTCAAGTCATTCACTCCAACATGGACAATGACAGAGTCATATTTGTACTTGTTGTGGAGTGACTTGAGTGCATGCGTTATGTTGCGGATCCTGGCACCCGACAGGCAGCTGACTGTAATTTTCTCCTTATTCAACCTGGTGAGAGGGACATCAGTGTGCCGGACTATAGAGTCACCTATGACTAAAGTGTTAGGTACATTGTCTTGCCTTAAGGGCTGTTGCTGGGAGGTACTGGTGTTGTGAACTATGTGACACATTGGTTGTGATTGGTGTTTGTTTGCGTTTCAGCTTCAGAGGTCTTTGTTGCTTGGGCAGGTTACAGTTAAGGGCCTCTGCATATGTGGATTTAGTGTTGCTATATGTGGGTGTTGGTGGTGCAGGTTTAGAAGGGCTATGTGTTGCTTGAGGTGTAGTGTGGGTGTTAACCTTCTCCTCTTGACTGTTTAGCACAATCTTGGGTGGAGAGAGCTTTGCTTCCATTTTGGCTATGCAAGTGCATCTCTCACAGGTTGTAATGATGGGTGGTAGGAGGAGAGGGTTGTCTGTGTACATCTGGCAATTGCTGCATTGCCCCAGTATGCCCAGACTCACCAGGTGGACAGGAGAAATCACCGGAAGCTGACCTTTGGACATGCTTGGTTTGGGGCTTTTTTTTTTTTCTTTGTAAAGTATTGGAGCTGTTTCCTTAGCAAGGTACTTTGCAATTATGGGCTGTTTATTGCCTGCTATTAATTTCTCCTTGTTAACAAGGAGAGTTCAGTGTTTGTATGAGTTTAAGGCTTCCTAGTGCTTTCCAGCACACAGGCAAAGGGTATTAGTAGCCATACATATGAAGAAGTAGTGTGGACTTACTGGGTGCAATGTACATCTCCAGCCACAAGCCCTGTAACTGGTACCTGTGACATGTGTGCTGTGGCAACCAGCCCCAGAAAGGGGATACATACATTGCACATATACCCACTCACAATTCAAAGGACATAACACGACACATAGGTATGTATACACAGACATCCTTTAGTTGTGTACCATACAATAATGTATGCCATTACTGACAGCACGTAGATGTTGACGTATATAACCAGTGATGGATGCAAGGCCCACATAAAACAGCAGATGCAGACAGTGCAGATATATAACATACTATGGTGTCCAGGCCAAGTCCTTCAATTCGTACAACAGTAGACAAAGGATTTGCCTGCACGATATTTAACAATCAACAATATCAGATGTAGTTCAGCACGTTAGTAGTAGTCCACGTTATGACTGGGATGATAATAGGAATGCTAGCAGTAATTAATGATAGGCCATTACCTAACAATCTCTAACCATATCACAGCAGGACAAAGCCTGCCACATATGTGGAGGACAAAGGCAGGAACACAGAGCCATACTCGAAGTATTGACGTTACGCACCCTGGAACATGCTGGTGTTACAGGATGTGTTGCAACACACCCTTATGCAGGAATAAGACATCAGGTACACAAATGGATATAGCCATGTACTGCTAGCATGCAACACACACACTGCCAGTGTAATACCCGACACAGGACCTGTGTGGTGGACAGACAACACATGACAGGCACACCTCTGTCTAGCTAGAGGATAGGCCCACAGTACTGAGCCATAAAGACAGACTGCAGTCCAAGGTAAACTAGTATGTGTACACACGTACACACACACACACACACACACACACACACACACACACACACACCCTGTAACACCAGTACTATGCAAAACATTACACCACTCTAATCACAGTCTGTCTGCATGTCCTGATCCTCCTACATATATGTGGCTGCCCTGAGTGTGCAGGATCTCCTGTAAGGGGTATTGCTACCTGCTGTCTTTAACATTGATGCCCACACACAGGAAGGATGTCAATCACACAGGGAATGTGCAGGGAATATGCCCACATGATGTAGGGATTCATAGTGGGTGGTTGCCATGACAGTGGTAATTGGAAGTATTATACATGTGTACTGAGATATGGCTACCTGGATAAGTACATGTCCATATAGTTCCACCATATGTTCTGGACATGGAGTGTAGCCCTACCCCAGCCCCTATCGTCCCAATGTCGTAGTGCAAGGGGATGTCTGGTATGTATAGCTGTTATATTAATAGACATTTGCTACTGTCATTGGGATTGTTGTCACAGACATGGTGTGTATGTCGAAGGTGACATCTGCTCATAACATGTATGCCAATGGCTACTGACAAACATCCTAAGGTTATCATGGTACAATACCTGCATATATAGCAGGCTCGACAGCCATGTCACAGCACAGGGTAGGATACACCTGTGTGCATAACCACAACCAATGTGAACACAGCCACATATGGTACGCTAGCATAATAGTACAGTATATGGACTATCTGTCCTACACCATCCTCATATGTGCCACTCACAGAATGACCCTACATATACTGGGCTGCTACACAGTCTGGTCCGATGGCTGTCTGTGGTATGGGACATGTGTGTTTATGGCCCTACAAACGTGTAAGGTAAAATGGTACCATACAGTGGGGCAGCATGTAACATCAGATAGAAGGGGAGCTAGAACAAGGACATCTACCACAGTCTGTACACAGGCCATAGTACATATTAACAATACACAAACTGCCGACATTCATCATCACTACACAGACCTCAGTACTGTACAAACATCCACAGAATGTCTAGGTTATGGCATTAAATGTAACCCCTACTGTACATGACATGTGTAGCTCTCTGCTATATCACTGGCTTGTTATCACATATGATGACACTATTTACGGTATACAGCACATATGCACCACTTTCTGCACGACATATGTAAAAAGGTTGACAGAGGTGTGGCTGACAGCACATACACAGGGCCAGTATAGACATGTTGCTATGATACCCTCATTAAATCGACCATTGTAACGGGGTTTGTTGCAATATATGTCCAATGAGGGATATGTAGTCAGTAACTGTCATGGCCTTCACCATCAACAGACTGCAATCCTTACACTACCTTTGGCATTCCACAGATAGATGCATCGTGGCTAACACATGAAACCAAAGGCACGAAACTGTTCTGTCTGCAGATGACCCTGCAGATGGGGACTCATGATATACATGGAACTGACATGGCAGGTATCATGACATGTACGACAGGCATATCCAAACAAACACTGTTAATCCAACATTACTCCATATGCAGTATAGCAGCACTTACAGTCTGTAGTCAGGTCTGGCACATCCCCCTCCTGTTTGTTGCCCTCTTTCCACAGTGTATGTTGTTAGAGGTAAATCCCCAACCCATCTGAAATGCTGTTTACCAAATGACAGTTCTAGCTCCTGCTCACAGTGACAGACAAGGGCCAACACCACCAGGATATTCCCAGGTACTGGAGTGTGTTTCCATGCAATTGGCTATGGGAATGTTACCACACCTGTTCCACATGAAATCGGCTAGGGAAGGGCTGCAATTCATGCAAAGACCATCAGATGATCATGAGCATCACTTAAAATACACATGCTGCTGCCTAAGCAATGCAGGTGTGGGCCTCCACATCTGCCAGAGAGGGAGTGGGGGAGGCAGACAGAGGTGAATACATGTCAGGGAGAGGTGGGAGGGTAAAACTGACACATGTTTGTGTCACACACCTACCAGCACAGGGTATCAAACCCCCGACAGCTATGTAGTGCTATCACAGTTCGATGCTGTTACTGGATGCACCACATAGGTGATCTGGTGGGGAGCACTCAGAACATATATGTGATGGTGAGTGACATCTGCAACATGGTTATGGTAGATATACAGTAGGTGACGTTACACATGCTTGTCTGCATGAACAGGTGCCAGCGTCAGCACAGGCATATTCACAGAGGGACGCACACACATTAACACACTTGGCAGGGCCAGGAGTGCAACTCGTCACTAGTGGGATTGCCACAACACATCAATGTGCAGGGAACACACGTACCACATGGGTCATTCGGAGGTCGTATAGGCAGTGAGTATGAGGGGGTGTCAGACATCAGGTGGCATGCTTCACTGTGCCTTGGGGGGAGTAGTGCATGTCGATGTGGACATACGCACCATACAGCACACAAACACACAGAGTGCCAGTTTGGACATGCATGGGTGCATGTCTGCACAGATGTGTGGTGGCCAACAGTGCCAGCAGGTTATACAAAGGTAGGTGATGGGTATACCTTGGCATCAGGCCACATGACAATGGTCTGCATTGTGGCACAGGCCTGTAGCTTCTGCATTTGCCCACACAGGTGGGTACTGCATCCGTCATCCAGTCACCTGTGTGAGTATTGTGTGTGGCCAATGCTATGCATCACTTGCCATGTATGTGTTCCCTAGTCTATGACAATGATGGTGTCTAGGATGTGCACACCTCCCACATGCATGTACAGTGACATGTGGAACTGTACCTGGGGTGTCTGGCCCATGCTGTGAACACAGCTTATCATCAGATGTGCCAGTCTTGCCACCTGTGGCAGGGACTGGTACTGGTCATCAGATTTACCCTGCACCTACATTGACAGCATGCTAACAGCATTTTCTGATGTCAGTGTCATCTGTCCATACAGGGCATGTAGTCAGGCATGGTATGTCTGTTGTGAGTCACATGTGAAGGCACAGTGGGGTTGCTAACTGTGACTGGCTGGCCTTGATATCACATGTATGGGTATGGCTTTGCACCCCAGCCTCTCAGCTATTTACATCTGTTATCCCTGTATGGTTGACATTGTGATATATAGTAGTGCCACCATAAATGAAATTATCAAAACCCCTCCACATTGCCCATAGGTGTCACACACTCACAACCACCTCTACACAGGATACGAGTTACAACACACACACACACACACACACACACACACACACACACACTTGTCATGTCTGGGAGTAGAACCCCTACCTAACTAGTTTACTACACTACAGCACTACGCAATTATAGTACATGCCATGGACATTACTAAAATACATCTTCCCCAAAGGTGTACTTCACAATTAATGACATCAGCAGGACTACCAAAGTAGGGCATTTGTAATGTACTGTGAGTGAGTAGCCTATAATGCATTGCTTCATACACAGACACTGAAACACACAAAATATCCAGAAATGGCATGGATGGAGATGGAACATTACCACCATTCTAAATCACACTACAGCAGTACGCAGTTACAGGACACGCTACGGCGATTACTGGGCTATCACATTCCCAGAGGTGCATTACTGGGTGAGTGACATCAGCAGTCTTGCCAAAGTAGAGTATTTGTATTGTACGGAGTGCGAGTGCCTTAAAGGCATTGCTCTCTACTCAGTCACACACACACACACACACACACACACACACACACACACACACACACACACACAGTTGCCAGGTCTGGGGTTTGAACATCTACCTAACTAGTATATCACACGAATGCGCCACAGTGATACTGGGCTATCACTTTCCCAGTTGCACACAAACACACACAGTTGCCAGGTCTGGGGTTCAAACACCTACCTAACTAGTATATCACACTACAGCAGTATGCAGTTACAGAATGCGCTATGGCGATTACTGGGCTATCACTTTCCCAGAGGTGTATTACTAGGTGAGTGACATCAGCAGCCTTGCCAAAGGTCTGACCTTAGTACTACTACCAAACTACTCTGTCACTACAGCAGTATGCAGTTATGGGACGTGCCACAAATATTACTGAGCTGTAGCTCTCCCAAAGGTGTAATTCACATTGGATGACCTCAACAGGCTTGTCATACTACTGCTATGGGGAGGGCAGTGTGTGCATGGGCCATACCCCATTCATGTAGGGGTTGACATGCCACATGCGGGCACACACAGATGGCTACTTCCTTGTACAGTCTTGTCGCACAACTGGCACATGCACCACATAGTTGTCATGCTGACAGATACTGGTGGCTAGTATCTGCAGTGGGTTACATCTGCACCTCATGTGTTGGGGGCCCTTTGGCTGTGTGCCAGTTGGGACAGGCCCGCATGGCTGCTTGTAGTCACCCTCTTCTACACATCTATGCCCGTGTACCTGTGGCTTATTATAGTATGTTGTCCTTACATATCTGTCTGTATTCCTATCCACTGTGTGTGCAAGGCAGGAGTGGTGCATACTGACATGTGTCCGCACTGAGAACTGCAACATCCAGATATGTCCGGTCCACTGGTGTTTGCAGACATGGCCTTCATATATTTAAGTGTGTGAGCATGTCCAGTATGACCTCTCAGTAGATTGTTGACTGACATTGCCTTCATTCCTCTAAGTGTGTGAGCATGCCCAGTATGAACATCTGTGTTGCATGCGTGGATCACGTCCAGATAGTTTGTACTGCGGTGCTGACCTTTGTGTTGTACACCAACAGGTAGCATGCTGTGTCTGCAGGGTATCCAACGGTCATTTGCCATCGACTGTTGCGACATTTCTGCATAGCGGGGAGGGGGCACCTGACTGTTTCTACTGTTCTACACAGGAGTGGGGGGGGCACAGCTGACAGTTACTCTAAGTACACTGGTAAGTGTACGTTGGATGGGGAGGGCACACCTGACACTTGTACACATTTGCTAGGACTGTACTGGTATGTCAGGTACTCCATTTCAGTCTGTAGTCTTACCTATCCTGCTGTCTAGAGGCTTACCAGTGTACTACAGAGCCTAGCTTTGTTTACCTATATATTAGTTTCTGACTTCCTAGCCTTCACAACTTACATCTGACTGCCCGGCCTGCTGCCATCTGTCTGTGTAGGCCTGGGGAGGGGTTACCCATAGGGCACATTCAGAAGCCATAGTACAACATTTGTTTGTGTTAGTCTTCACCTGTCCTGCTGGCTGAGACTGTTGTTGGGTACGTGATCCTTCCTGACTGGCATGTGTGGCTCTTATGGACACCCATTGTCACTCAGGCCATTTCCTGCAGTGGGTTTTGTCACCCTGTGTAGTACTGGCTACTATGGTGACTCCAGTATGTGTTACAGATCTCATGATGCCACTATGGGTGTCTACTGTCTGCTGCCTTGACATCTGGGCCACCCAATTCCCTTGCATGTTCACATCCATACCATGGCTACGGGTAAAAACACATTCTACTCCATTTGGCAATTGGTAGGTTGACTGACTTACCTTGAGGGTGTGCTGGACATGAGGTTGGTGCTGGAGGGCTACCTATGTTGGATTCACATAGTACACTCCCTATACATGGTTGGGCACAGGTAGTGTCATGTTTGGCATCCCTTTTACTGTCTGTGCGAGTCAGAGAGAGGTGTCATTCCCTGGGCCCCTACTGTGTCAGTGCATATGCTATGAGTTGCCTCTTTGCCAAGGCCAGGGCATACTGGGCACGCCCCCTTCTGCCTACTGGGGCAAGCTCAGATTGTTCCTCCTCCGAGTCACTGTGTGCCTGTACAGGCCTTGGCATTGGTGGGGGGCTGTGTGGCCCTGCCCCATGCTGTTCCAGGTACAGTTGTTTCCACAGGATCATATTGTGTAGCATAGCACATACCATAACAATCTGGGTACATGTAGCTGGTGAATACTGCAGGGCTCCACCCAGATGTGTCCAGACACCAGAACCGTGACCTGAGCATCCCAAACACATGCTTTATTATATGTCTGGCCTGTGCGTGTGCCTCATTATGGCATTGTTGTTCAGGTGTGTGTGCGTTTCTGACGGGTGTCATCAGCCACGGCTCCAGTGGGTACCCAGCATCCCCCACTAGGTGACCATAGGGGATGTCCACACTGGCAAGTCTGTGGTATAGCTGCATCAGTTACCATATGTGTGAATCATCATAGCTTCCAGGGCAGCCAGCACACATTCAGTACAATGCCCTGGGCATCACATACGACCTGGCAGTTGATGGAGGGGATGCCCCTGCAGTTGATGTAGGCCCTACCCTGGGTCTGTACACTCTTCTCTGTCTCCTCACTGTGGGTTGTTCAGCAGCACTGACATCCTCACCACCCTCAGCCTCTTGCACATGTTGTTCTATGTTGCCTGCTGCAGCTCTTCTCATTTTGTAGATTTGTTTTTAAAATTTCCCCGCTTATATACATCGATGGTGTAGAGTGTGGAAAAACCAGGGGGGTAGGTGTTTGCTTGGTTTATAGTGGTGTTCTGGGCTGGGCTGGTCTGCTGCCTGTGCAATTAGCTGATTCTGATACATTTCACCTGGCAGCTCAGCTAGTTCTCCTTGATTACCTTCCTACGGCTGTTTTCCCTTCCCATTGCCTCCCTGTTTAAGCCTGTGTGCACACCACACAGACAGAGTGCTCATATGTACACAGAGCTATTTCCTGGTTTAACTTCCTATTTCTTCCTGGGAAACCCGGTGCTCAGCGCGCACACCCGCTTACACTTTGTAAGGACTGCTAGGCAGTATGGACACACCTCTAGCTTAGCTGTGCTAAGCTAGGAGCAGTCCCGAGCCACAGGGCTCCAATCTACTTACAGTATGCCTGACACACCCGCCCATTATGTCACCCATCTCCTAGTCTTGCACCCAGCTATTTCTACTCTTATACTCTTGGGACCTGCCTCACACCCAGGGGGAATCTGGGATTCACTATCCTTCCCCTCATTTGCATAGGATTGCCTGCTAATGCAGTTACATATCCCACACTAGGCCTCCCCCTTAGCAACCATTACTCACTTGCTAGGTTGTCTTATGCCTGCCATTGACTTGCATGCCTTAATATTGTTTGGATGGTGAATGTTTTTATTACAACATATTATGCATTTTATAGTTTACAATGAGAGTGTTATTTGTCTGTTATACAGTATCCATACCTATAAAAAAGAATTATCCAACTGTTGAATAATTTGAGATTCTAATTGATGAATGTAACTTATTGGTGGAGAGTAATTAGGGGGTTGTCTTTTACTATTTTAAAAAGGGACTGTTGACTGTGTGCTTTATCTTGAAAAAGTCTCTGAATGAACAGAGACGAAAGCGCTTGATTTATTGCTGATTTATTGCTGCGATTCAACTTATTTTATCAACTTATTTTATTATTTTTCCACAAATAAAGTGATCTTTGAGTTAAACGATTTGGTTGCTGTCCTGCATCTGCTGCTGTGGACTTTGTCTTGGAGTTTCTAGTTTCATTTTGCTGATCTGTTTTTCTGAATGGAAATGGCCGCAGAAGGACAGAACAGTGACTCACAGCAGTTGCTGCTTTCCCAGAGTTTCGGGCAATCTATAGAGGATTTACTAAATAAAATGGAACAGATGTCCCAAAGACTTGACAGAATGGAACGCGCATCAGAACGGGGCGTAAACAACACTACAGAGGAAGTCTGTGAGGTACGAGGATCCAATTCAATGCACTGGCTGCTAAATAATGTCAATTTAACTACAAATGAGTCATTAAATGGAGGAAATATCAGTCAACAGCAACATTTTACCAATTCAACCCCCCCTTGAACACAGGAGAAGAAATGATGAACCAAACGGTGGTATACGACAAACGGATATGGGTGAATGGCTTAAACAGTATCCAGCCTTGTCACCACAGAGCACCGTGAGTATTACTGACTATAACACTAACTTGCAAAAACTGGACTATGTCTTACTTAAGATTAAAAAAAACTACAACTAGATCATTCCTTGTTTGAGATTAAAATTAGTGCCAAAGGGTTTACGTATGTGGCGGTTCCCTTCTGGTTTAGTAGTGAAATCTGAATTTCATAAAGAATTGATCTCCATGTTTGACAGGCATGGGTTTGAATATATGGAGATTGTGATAAAACACAATATTTTATTGAACAACTTAAAAGATGCAACAGAACTGGATAAAATGATTGTGCAGGACAGGGCACATGCAGAGAATTTGAGTGTAATCGTGTATTCAAGTCAATCGAACACCAAATTAATAACATAAAAAATAGGAAACTTAAGAAACCTGAATGGGACAGAATAATCAGAACACTGCTTACTCTGTACCACCCAAATCACAAAACTGGGGGTCCAGAAATTAGTTTAATGTCGTTAATGATGAAAATACTTTTTTTTATACGAGGAATAGTACCCCCCCTTAGAGGAGGTCCGAGAGGTTCCAACAGAAGTACAATATGGAGAACGCAGCTCAAGGGACATATAACCAACAGTGTTTGAGGGGGACAGACAATGAATCGAATGGGGACTCGGAGGGGCGGTTATCAGGAAAGGAGATGAACCTTGAAAATACACATCCTCCTTGTCTTATAATGAAGAACAATGCTGGAGATTTTAAGGTGTTCACCTATTCCTCAGTCCCTATTGATGAACCTGCCTGTGATCTGCTATCCAGGGGCATGACTTTTGTACCAGAGACTGAATGTGATCTTGTTAATACTATAATAGATTTAAAATACTTTGTAAGAAAGCTGGTCCTGAATGTTTTATTTACATCTGTAGATTATATCTGTAATCCTTTGCATATTTCTAGCACGTACAGCCCCCCGCTGCATCCCACATTGCAAATGTTTGAGTAGTTATGTGAATTTGATTTAAGGAATCTGAAAAGAAATGGAAGGGACAATAACTTAAATGTTTACGAACTAGAGTGTTTACAGGAATTGAAATGTAACTCTGATCTCAGAATTATTAAACCAGATAAAGGGGGAGTGGCTGTGATTATGGATATTATGGATTACAATCAGAGAATGAGAAATGTATTGATGAGTGGAACATATGAGAACAGCTCACTTAACCAACTGAATGGAGCGTAAATCAAATTCATAATGAGCTCAATGATTTGTTTATTGAAGGATCCATTTCCATAGATGAACTAAACTTCTTAATAGTATTGTACCCAAAGACACCATGTATTTTTGGACTACCAAAAATTCTTAAATCTTTACAGGACCCCCCCCAATGAGACCCACTGTTGATGGCAGAGGTTCTATAACTTACCTATTAGCAAAATTTTTATAGATCAAACTAAAACTTTTGTTGTTGTTTGTCTTTCAGCTTTTCCCGGTTAGGGGTCGCCACAGCGGAACTCCGGTCTGCTAATGATTGGCGGTTGGTTTTTATGGTGTCGAGTTGCCAGCCCAACCTTCAACTAAGGCACGCAACTAAAACCTTTGTTAGTTAATGAAAATTCCTTGTGTAAAGACTATGGGATTTTTTGGAGATGGTTAACCTGTTGGAATTTAATGAAGCAGGGATTTTTATAACCTTGGACATGAAAGACCTATATACAGTGATACCGCACGATTTAGGTGTTGAATGACTTTGTGAGTATTTACATGAAAGGGGAATTCCTCAACGAAAAATAAATATTTATGAACAACTTTTAAACCTGGTACAAAGGAATCATTTTATATTTTTAAATAAAGAATACTTTCTTCAGACTAAGGGGGTTGCTATGGGCTCACCTTGTGGGGGCCTGTATGCGAACATAGTCATGCTCCAATGGGAGAAAAAGTTCTTAATAGAATCAATCTTTTATAAATATTGTAGACTTTAAATTTGTTTTTTGGGGGACATTTTTGTGTTTTGGGTTGGCCCCCAAGGGATGATTAACGAATTCTTAGTGTACATTAACAATTCTGCCCGATTTTTAAGTTTCACCCACACTGTAGGAGTAAATGAAATCGCATACTTGGATGTTAGATTGGTAAAGAATAGCTCTTTAGGTGTGTTCCAATCTGAAATTTTCCATAAGTAAATGTATTCTAATAGCTTCCTGCATTTTAACAGTGCTCACCCCTACAAACAGAAAAAGGCCTTCGTAAAGGGACAATTTGTAAGAGCATGATTACTTGTTTTGAAACATTCCTGGGAGAATGTGAATTATTGAAAGAAATGTTTGTTAAAAGGGGTTATCCTACTATTTTAGTGAACAAGTTACTTATTGATTGAAGTAGTAAATAAAAGAGAAAGAGAACACTTTAAAGCTATGCTTAACCAGGATATAAATGAACCACATTTACTTACAGGGATAGATGACTTTAATGGATATACAGAGAGAGAGAGAGAGAGAGAGCTTGAGGAATTAACTGAGACTATAGGGGTAACTGATGCTAGAGTGGTAGATGCTATGGCCTATCATTGGTCCAGTAAGGAGAGTGTGGAGGTGGAAACTGAGACCGTAGGAGTAGCATACTCCAGGTCAGCATTGGTTTGGTTACAGCCTTTAATAGGTCCAGTAAAATTATTGCAGACATCGTACATAAGAATTGAGCTATTGTTAGATCATGTAACGCTCTTCGAGAATGGGTGGGTGAAAAACCGAACATAGTATGCAGGAGAGGGCGAACCCTCAAAAATATTCTTGAAGCAAAAATTAAGAAACCTGTAGTAGGCTATATGAAAAAATGTGGGTCATGCACAATGTGTACACACATTTTAGAGGGACCCTCCTGTGTAATAAATGGTACTATGATAAAGATAAAAAAGAAAGGTTCGTGTCAGACAGAGAGTGGTACATTGTGCTTTTTGCATGAAATGCCCAGCATACTACATTGGACAAACTGAAAGGAAGCTTAAAAATATAACTTATGAACACCTTAGAGATATAAGTTTGAAAAAAAGAGACGAATGCCCTAGAAAAACATTGTAATAATTTCCCTGACCATACTTTTAAGTTCATGATTCTGGACAGACTTAAAATTGACCCAAGAGGTGGCCCATGGACACTACAATTAGAAAAACAGGAGGCTATATGGCAAATTACAATGAATACAACAAGTTGGCCAGGTATAAATGATGCCCTGTCCTTAGCATGTTTTCTCAAATTGAAGGCACTAGATAGATAAACAGATAAAAAGAGAAGTATTTATGTGTATATACATATATATACAGTTTATTTTAAATGCTTGGATGGTGAATGTTTTTATTGCAACATATTATGCATTTTATTGTTTACAATGAGAGAGTTATTTATCTTTTATACAGTTTCTATACCTTTAAAAAAAGAATTATCCAGCTGTTGAATAATTTATGAGATTCTAATTGATGAATGTAACTTATTGGTGTAGAGTAATTAGGGGGTCGTCTTTTACTAGTTTAGAAACGGACTGTTGACTGTGTACTTTATCTTGAAAAAGTCTCTGAATGAACAGAGACGAAACTGCTTGATTTATTGCTGTTATTCAACTTATTTTATCAACTTATTTTATTATTTTTCCGCAAATAAAGTGCTATTTGAGTTAAAAGATTTGGTTCCTGTCCTGCATCTGCTGCTGTGGACTTTATTTATGTCAATTTGTTATCTGCAGGGTAGTCTTCTTTCAAGCCACAGAGTTTTTCAATAAAACACCTCCATGTAAAAAGCAAGAAAATACACAAGAGAAATCAAGATTAAAAATACAATACGACAGAGAACTGTAAAACACAGCAAGAGTGAACTGAATAATTATTTTATTTTATTTATTGACATTGGTTAACTGGGTTTGTCCAGCTGGGCCAGAGACCCACTTTCAGCAGAGACCTGAGGAGAAAAGCTTGACCTACAAATACATAGAAATTCACACTGATTAGAGAAGAACAATAATAAAGTAAATCAGATCAGTAGATATATACACAATAGTGTTAATAACCCCCCTTTTTTATGTTATTAATAACTGTTTTGAAGTGGTGTAGTACTGTGTATGCATGCATGGGGTGGAAAGGGTATTAGCAGGTAGATTAAAATGCTAAGGCAAATATGAGGGGAAAAATGTAGATAATTGTAGAAGAATTAGATAAAGGAGAGTAGTGGAGTTAGGTAGGGTCATGACAGGTACACGTTTTGGTGCCAAGTAAGTGAAGTCTGAGTTCTTAAAGTGTATAGAGTGTGTAATGGAGCGTATGTGGGATGGAAGTTTATTCCAAGCTTGGGATACAGTGGATTTATACAGTAGTTTACCAATAGTTTTCTTTGGTTGATAGATGTCTAGGAGTTGCTGGTTAGCGGTGCGGAGTGTGCGAGTGGGAGTACAGCTGGATACTAAGGAGGAATGAGCAGGGCAGGAGGGTGGTTTGTAGAGTATGGAGTGAGTAATTTGAAACTGGGATAGGAGGAGGAGTTGTGGAAGTTCAAGCCATTGAAGACAGACTTGAGTGCGAGGCAATGGTGTGAGTTATAAGGGGAGTTTGTAACAAATCCTGCTATTTTATGGTAAGTTTGTTGGAGTTTGGCAAGGGTAGTGGACTGAATATTAGTTAAGATTGGGGTGGCATAGAGAAGGGAGGGGAGAAGACAGCCTGTGCCAAGGAGAGTTGAGCATTAGAGATTAAGAATTTACGGTTTTGATACAGCATACACAATTTTGGTGAGTCTTTTTTATACTTTGAATAATATGTAGGTTAAATTTAAGTTAGTCATCAATGATGGCACCTAGACGCTTTGTGTGGGAGTCAGGCTGTGCGGTGGTGTTATTGGAGGATGAGATAAGAAAGGTAGATTTAAGGTGAGAGACAGAACAAGAGTGGAAGATCAGGAGTTTGGTTTTTTTGGGGTTCAAGATGAGTAAATTATCAGACAGACACTTTTCAATGGATAGAAAGGTGTCCTGAGTGAGAGTGTGAAGGTCACAGATATTGCTGGAAGTGAAGATAAGAGTAGAGTCATCAGCATATTGAATTAGAGCAGATTGTTTGCATAAAGTATGAAGCTCATTAGTAAAGATGTTAAACAGGAGGGGACCAAAGATGGAACCTTGGGGTACACCGGTTGTAACTGGGAGGTTGGGTGAGCAGGAGGAGAGCCATTGAACAGATTGTTGTCTTTCAGACAGGTAACTAGAGAAAAAGGCTAGGGCGGAAGGAGATGGAATGAGGTTAGAAAGTTTCGTTAGAAGTAAAGGATGAGAGACCCGTGTCTAAGGCTTTAGAGAGGTCGAGGAAAAGTCAGGATACGAGGTGGTTTTTATCACAGGCCTCAGCTATTGTATGTGTAAATGAAGGGAGGGCTGTAGTAGTGCTGTGGTTGGGGCAGAAGCCATGTTGAGTGGGTGTGAGAAGGTTATGCCGGAGGAGATAGATTAGGAGTTGTGAGTGTATTCATTTTTCAAGTACTTTGGAAAGAGGAGAGAGGATGGCAATTGGTCCAAAGTTTGATGGGTCAGCTGAGTTCCCACCTTCATGCAGGGGATGGTGAAGAAGGATTTCCAAATCTCTGGCACTGTTGCTTCCTGAATAGATCTATTGATTAACAGGGATACTGGACAGGCTATTGATTCAGCAGCTAGTTTGAAGAAAGTGGGTGGGGGATTGTCTGAGGATGGAGAGCAGCGTTTAAGCTTCAGTAGGAGTGATTTAATGTAGGATGTTGGAACTGATTGAAATGAGAAGGGTTGTGAGGGTTTAAAGAGGTAGAGAGGGTAATTCTGTTGGAATTGGAGGGTGTAAGTTTCAGGACAGTATCAATAAAGTATGTGTTGAGAAGGGTAGCAGTTTATAGAGGACTGTTATTTGGGAAAGGGGAGGGATTAGAAGGGCATCCAGGATTGAGAATTTTAATTTAAGGTAGTCCAGAATTTCTGTGGAATGGTTTTGCCGTTAGTCTGAGGAGAGTTGCCATCAAACCCAGAATGCAAAAAAACTAGCTATGTGGGTGGAGAGTAATGAATCAAGATAGAGCAGATGGCATATTTATGGAACTGGATCCTGTCATGCAAAAGGGACACTATGCACCTTGTTGTGTCTAGATGGTAATTATCCATAAAAAATAACGGACTGAAAAAGCTGAAAAATCAACCTGCTGTAGTTTACAGAAATACAAAGATAGACAGTGTTATAGCAAGTCGTCTCCGTCTTCAATAAGAGATTCTATTGCCATAGCCACATGGAGCCTAGTTGTCCAAGTATGAAAACACTAAAATCCCTTAGAGTCACAGATGGGTCACAACTACTGACATTCAACTGGTGAACACCAAAGGGGCTCTGGTGAGACAGAAGGGCAGGGTTCTGAACTAAAAATGATTACCTCTACGGTGGTGGTAGGCATCCTGAATACCTGTTGAGCACACCCAACAGTTTGCCTTGCAAAATCACTTGCATTGCGACAATTATGAAAGGGGTATTTGCTACATGGAGGTTTAGGCCACTGAAATCTTAAATGACCCCAAGGTCATTGTTCTTCTTTGGAACCAAAGAATCTTGAATAATATCCTAACCCTCTGTGGTCAGATGGAACATCCTGGATGGCTGTTTTTATTAAGAGAAGGAATTTCTCTCTTTTCTACTTTTCATTGATGGGAGAGAACATCTGGTAGCAGCAGAACTTGGGAGTGTATAGCTTCTGGACATTATCCTTCTCATTCAGGACATCTGTTTGATGGCCATCATTCAGGAGATCTGTTTGATGACCATCCTTGCAGGTGAGTGGAGGGATAAATGGACAACTACCTTCAGAGAGGTCTAGCAACCATTCAAGAATATTGGTGCCGTTTGCATAAAATGTGATCTGTACACAACTGACTTTGCAAAACCCCCTGACCTCTGAGTTAGCATCCATTAAAAGGGGCTGTCTCTGCCTTGACTGCTCCTGATAAGGTTTCCAAAATCAAAAGCATTGGACTCTTCTAATTCCGGTTGTAGAATTTCTGAGGAGTCTCAGATTTGACACCTACAGCAGACAAACACTGCCTTGCTTTCCTACTCAGGCTTCCAACAGTTTTTCTTTTACAGATGGACCACGTAGGGAAAAACCATCATAGTGAACATTTGTGAAAAAATACCCTGAAGTTATCCACAAAGTCACAAAAGCAGAACCAGGCATGTCATCATAATTTCTGAGTCCAATGCAAGAGCTGCTCCTTCGATACATTATGCAAAAAGTCACAAGAAAAGGTTAGTTATATTTAACATTGTGCCCACTGTAGCCTCCACCTGTTTCCTGGATTCTGGTGCTGGGGGTTAAAGACTGTTCATCTAGATCTCTATGTAAGCAATTCATGTGAGTGGGACAGTTCAATGCTCTCAGGGCAAAAGTAGCCAAGGTGCATGTCATTTTTCCCATTCTATACACATATGTGGACTCCTTATTGCTTGGATGAACAAAAGGTCCATAATCTGACAGCTCTTTTCTGGTAGCTGTTGCTATGATCAAGGACTGTACAAGATGACATTTGGATGAACAATACCCATCATTAGGTGGCTGGAGAATCTCACTGGGCTTCCCGGGAACGCCTTGGATGAACTGGATTCCTGCCATGCCCTTCTGGGTGCCAAATCAAAAAGGTAGTCAGTAGGAGGGACCACTCAGGGGGTACAGGGCGCAAAGCAATATGTCTCAAATACCACCTCTTCATCCTGAGAGGACAAGTCTGTGTGCCGTGATCTCCTCTGTTGCATTGCTGTTTTTCCCTCTCTTTATATTGGAGTTCCTATCT
This sequence comes from Protopterus annectens, assembly GCF_019279795.1. Lineage (NCBI taxonomy): Eukaryota > Metazoa > Chordata > Ceratodontiformes > Protopteridae > Protopterus > Protopterus annectens. Next base: position 1,655,476,759 of record NC_056744.1, read on the forward strand.
GTATCAGTCTAACTTGCTTTTAATGCAAATTGTCTAAAATTGTCTAAAATTTCTCTAAATATTAAAGGATTGGTTAAAAATTAATACAAAGTATGTGAACATGTTTTTATATTATGTTGAATTTGTTATAATTACTTTAACTGCAGACGTTTTTGTTTTATTTTTTAAGATTATAAAATTATTGCTCTTAAAATGTTTAATAAATCTGGAGCTTTTCTCCCTAGGCAGTCGCTGAAAATGGGCTTCTACCCAGTTGGACTTTCACGGTAATCAAATGTTAATAAATACATACTTTATTACCTGAAGATCTTGCCAAATGAAGTGTCTTCAGGAAGGGTTTGAGGGAGTCCTCTCATTCATCCAAATTGGTGTTCAAGAGGAAAAACTCTGTGGGGGAGTTACCGCACCTCTTTTTGGTACATCCTCTTCCTAGAAACATTGAGAGGTGATAATTAAACTTCTCAGAGAACTCTGACTGCAGCTGTACAGTTTTTTGAGGGGTCTATCTACTCTGCTATTACTTTGGGATTAAGTACAGAAGAGGCTTAGACACAGACTGCCATGTATCAGAGACTGGTAGAAAAGATGTGAACATCCCAACCATGACTTCAAAGGCCAAACAGCCTGCCCCAGTACCACATCCATCCACCTGGAGGACATATGCAACAAGGCAGGAAGCCCGGACACTGAAACTGAAGGGTCTGTAAGAAGAGAATTGTGTCTACACCTCAAAAGCCAAAGACTATGACATCAGCATTAAGGACAGTCCTGAAGACTCAGCATTGAGAGATTGGTTTTGAGACCCTGTTGACATAGAGTATCTGGCATTAAGTGAATTGGATGCAAAGGCCCCAGTGCCAAAGTCGTAGGATCAATAAGCGCCAGATGCAAAGACTCCAAAATCCCTCTTGGCTCAAATACCACTGGTGCTCAAACATGTATCTGGGAAGGAGCAAGGATGAGTGAGGAAGGGCCATCCCAATCCATCCTTGCAACTGACACCCATCTTAATTTATGTTTTCAAAAAGGTACTTGTCATACAGTTTTAATTAAGATCTTAAGCACCTCTAAAAGATCTTAGTGAGGAAGTTGAAGGGGCACTGGAAATTAAAATTAAGTGGGGGAGTTCTCTCTCAGAGGACGGTCAGCTAATCTGACATTTAGGCAACCTATTCAAAATTTTCACAAGATCAGACTGTGCTGACATCAATGAGGGAAGACACTTCTCAAGAGCAGAATGAGTTGAGGAACCAACTCCATTCTCAATTATTCCAGCTCTGGAGAAGGGCCAGTATCATCTGCCTTCCTATTTTTGGTTTCCAGGTCAATTCTTTACTCCTTATATTTATCTATTTTTTTCTGCTTCTCTTTGTATTTCTTAGGTTTCTTACCAGATGAGTCATGAGGAAGCAAAGCCCTGAGAATTCAGTTGGCCTTTTTATTTGCAAGGGAGTGGGGACCAAAAGCCCTGCAGATGGGTCAGTCAGCTGAAACGTCCTGGAATAATTAGTTAGGATTTCAACTAGGGGTACATCTTGGATCTTGTCCTTACAAATATGGGGGCATCTTGCACTATCCCTTAAATATCTTCATCACTTGTTAGATCTGACCATAAAGATGTTTGCTCCATATTAAAACTGAAATTAGACATCCCTTCCACCCAAGGTACCTTTAGGAATTTGTAGAAGACAAACTACCTATTTCTACGCGATATAGTGGCAAAAGTACAGTTTTGTACAGTATGTCCTTATTTTAACTGTTTCAATATTATTTATATAAGGGATCTCCTGCCAAGGATAGCCCAATGTCTATCCAGTATACCAAAGCCTTTAGATCTTGTAGGCGCTGTACATGATGCATATACAAGCAAAGTTGGCAGTGCCATGATTGCTCCCCAGGCTAGTGAAAGCAGATAAGGTACACATACTAAACCTAGAGTACTTGATAATAGTTTTCAATCTTACTCACAAACACTGGCTAATCTACAATGTATGTACCTGTGTACTATGTATGTATTCTATCTATGTTCCAAATTTCAGCTGTATACCACAAATCAATTTATTACCTCTATTTTTAAATTAATATCTTTTTTTGTCTGTTCCCTCCACTGTAACTGTTGATGTGCTGCATACCACTTTAAAAAATGTCTTTCGTAATTTGTGTGTACTGATCATGTCTAAATAACTAAATGTATCTGTAATTTTTCTATGTGGAGCTTTTCTCCCCGAGCCTCTGCTGAAAAAGGGCCTTTTCGGCTCAGACAGACACCCCCGGTTAATAAATGTAAAATAATAATAATGTTACTTGCGCATGTATAGGGCATAAAGGTGGTGATGTATGGGTGAAAACACTCCTAAGTGAAATGCCCCACAAGGAGGAGAATACCTTCACAGACAAAAGAGAACATGCACAGCCAAAAAGAAAAACAACAGAAGGAACTGCAACAGCGCAAAGAAGGACATCCACTATTACGGTAACATTTTACACAATTGTACTATGTCCTTCCATATCAATGTTGCAGTATTCTTTACATAAGAAAGAGTACAAGAGCCAAGAAGAAGGCTGGGGGGAGGAAGGCACAGAACACTCCTCTACAAACCCATGCAAAATAGTCCTGGCAAAACTTGCCCTGGCCCTGGAAACTGCATCCAGTTTGTAAAGTTTGGTCAAAGTACAGGGGGGACCAAGTAGCAACCTCCAGAGGGAATTGGTGTCTAAACTCTTGAAAAAAGCATCAGTGGAGGCAACCACCCTAGTAAAATGTGCTTTTACAGATGAAGAAAGAATTTTGCCATGAAAAGAATAACAAAAAAAGGTAATGGCCTTAGAAATCCAGAATTAGATGGTTGGCTTGGAAACAGCCAAAGTCCTGGGATGAAAAGAAACAAAAAGCTGCTCAGACTTGCAAATTGTTGTAACACAACGAACACCACATTGAATCCAAAAAAACTGGTTTATTCGATTCTCTAGCACCTCGGCTATAACACAGCCTTCAAGGAGTACAAACATACACAAAATGCATTTATATATATATATATATATATATATATATATATATATATATATATATATATATATATATATATATATGTATCCAGCAGTCCCTAACTCACAATCATTAAACAATTATGCAATTATAATTGAATCATTAATTCATCATCTTAAAACATATACTGAAAAATCAGTTTAAACTAAATTTATCAAATAACACTTTTCCAACAACAATCTATATTAAAATATAATAATAAAAAAAATATACTATATTTCCTGTTGTGGGTCAAGAATGCTTCTGGAAAAGTTTTGTTTAATCATGTGTAGTTTTTTTGTAGATTTTTTTAAAAGTGTTGTGTGATATAGTCATTAATCAATTATTCAATTGAGTGCTGGTTTATATAAACTGGGAGGTTTTTTCCTTGTTTTGTTCTGCTGTTAAAGGCTTTGGCGAGGGCTGAGAGATTTTTACAACTGCTTTTTAAATAAATTCCTTCTCTGGAGTTGTTACTGGATTGCTTGTGTCTTTTATATACTATTATGTTACATTTTGGTTGCTGTGGTTTATCTATAATGACCAGTGATTCCTTAGTTGGTGAGTTTTCTAACTGAGCCTAAAAGGGGAGAAAACCACCGTGACAGGAGATCTGGCAAAAGAAAAATAAAGTTTTGTAACATGTCCAAAGGGCCCTAACATCCGGGTGTTAGTATGGTTTTAGGCTACTGAGAAAAACCACTGGGATGAGGACTTTCCCAACATTTTGCCGCATCTGTACAAAAGGGGTTTATACAAATTGTTTTAGGTAGTTGAGGACTACTGGGGGAGGAAAGCTTGAAGTTGGAATGAGTGCAGCAATTAGGCTAAATGGAAGGAAACAGCACCCTAAGTGGAGCAAACAAGAGGGAAGCAGTTGGCTACTATCAAAATGGGTGTTCTATCAGAGCAATGTGATAAGAGGCCCCAATCGGGTTTGGAAAAATGCAAGTGTGTTCTTATCATGTGTTCTACATGTGAGTGCTGGCTATCTGCCCGAGGGCATTCACATAGAATATCTTCCCATAGTAGGTTCATAACTAACGCCCACCCCTTTAGTATAGGGGAACTATACCCATTATTTTGCTGTGCCTCGTATGAGCCCCAACATGAGGAAGTAATCCCTGGGGGTATATCATAGCGATCTCCTATCCATTGTGACATATTTCTCTTCCCTGCGGCATCCGCGATCTCTATGCCTCACATCACATTTCAATACATTCCCGCAGCATGAGGTCTTTGGGTGAATCTGTATATTCCCAACACAGCATAGGGAATAGCGGTCATCTGGGTTTAAAGTATCCACCCTTCCTGGCTCTGTCCCGTCTAGATTTTTTGAGGTGAAGCATATCCATCAAAATCTGGCCGGATCTAATGGCCTTGTATGTTAGGCAAAGGAGGTCACCACTGAGCTGACATGGGTATGTATGTTAGGCAAGCTTCAAGCCAGGCGGCCGGTGGGGCAGCATGCTTCTTGAATTTTTGAGACCCTCACATCCTTTTGGTGATGTTTTTTGGTAGCTCTCCAGCTGCTGCAAGTATTAGGGTTTGTGGCCTTCGAATGGGGCATTGTACTCAATCATTGGTCTGATGAGAGTGATAGTATAGGAGACTGGTCTGATGAGTGAGAGATATGTATATCCCTTCATGACCAGGTGGGCAATGTAGATGGTCTTCCTAATAACTGTTTAATACATTTCTAACTTCTTTTAGCTACATGGGTGTCCGGTCTACAGGTCTGATAACTTTCTTCTGTGCTCAACCTGGATAACAATGCTGGTATTCAGTGGATCCCTTGTTTTTCGAAGGGTATATGACTATGCATTTTTTTGGCATTTAACTTTTTGGAGCCATGGCATTGGCATTGATTATCCATTTCTGTGAGACCCTTCTGAGAAGGATATCTGTGTCAGAGATGTGTGCCTCTACTTGTTGTCGGATTTTGCAGTCATCTGCAAACTTTTTGTCAGCCATAGTGTTCCTCACAACCCTTGTACTTGAGTGTTTGCTTGTGCTTGACAGAGTAGGAAAAAGAGTTCTGAGCCTGTGGTGGACCACTTGTGACAGGCTTGTGAGTCCTGACATGGGCGCAGGCAACTCTGCCCCTGTCTCTCTGACCCTGTGGCCAGTTTGCAACCCATCTTACGTGAACCCATCTTGTGATGTATGGCTGATAGGTTTTTCTGCTGATGAGGTGGAGTTGATACCAGAAAGGCCTTAGCCAGATGTCGGTAGGCTGTATGGAGTAGGCTGTATGGACTGCCTTTCCCTCATCAATGCTTTGAAAAGTCAACCAAAGTTTAAGAAGGCATAGAAGTTTAGGCATGATCTGCCCAAACAAAAGGATGGATCCTGATGGATCCAAAGTCTGCAAATTCATGTCTTCTTTTTTCCTTATGAGTCCATTATGATCTTCTCAGATCTTTGCAGATAAAAAGTCAAGCTAATGGGGCCGGTAATTTCCATAGGGGTGGAGGCCACGCCTTTGTGAAGTGGACCACGGCAGTTGCGCCACTCCCTGAGTGCGTATCAGGTAAGGTAAGATGAATAATTAAACAGCAATACAGCTGTGGGTTTTAATTCGTTGAGTTAAAAGTTGGAGACACACCGGGGGGGGACACACTCAGGTCCCATGGATGCTGTGTTTTGCTTTTGAGAGCAGAGAGTACTTAGGCGTTGGAGATTGGGGGGGGGGCTGCAGTAAGCAGGTTATATCTCTCCTTTTGGGGGGAGGGGGGGAGTTTTGCACTGAACCTGTCAGCCAGTATATTGGCAATGTCTGTAGGATCAGTAATCTTCACATCATTTTGAACTAGTTCTGAGCATATCTGGGAGTTCTGGCTTACTTTGCTTGGGACGCTCTTATCTTCGGGAGCTGCAGGTGCTTCGTGAAGGCATTTGTAAGTGATTCAGCGAGGGCCTACTGTTTAAACACAGTCTTTTTTATTTCAGGAGACCACAGGATAGTTCCCTCAAGTGTGTTAGTCGACTTGAAGTTCTTTACTGTATGATTTTATTTCAGGTGAATGTTTTTCCGCAACACTCCAAGCCGAGATTGAATTTAATGATTGTGGGGATGGTGTGAGGTATGCTTCGATTGTTTGACATTGTCTTCCCAGTGAACTTTTTAGAGACGGGTGGTGTTGGCTCCTTGTGTGGTGATGGTGACTAGTTTTTCCATTCTTGGAATATTAGTGTGATAGTGGTTGGTTTGTGTTAGGGTTGCTGGGCTCCAGGAAGGAAGGTCCTGTTAGGGTGGTGAAGTGGTTGAGTATTGTGTTTAATTGATACATTTATCCTCTAGTGTTTCAGGGAGAGTTAGTGTGAGGTTCCTGGACCACATGTTACAATTTGCAGAGCAGTCTTACCTATGGTTAATTGCACCTGGATGGTCTCTATGATACATGCCACCGTTGCAGTCAGTCTTGCATCGTGGGTTTGTGACATATAGTGAGGGTGTGCCCTCCTAGTGGGGTGCTGTCAGGAGCCTTGAACCAGGTTTCTGTATCCAGACATCATAGTGAACGCATGATAGAAGGTAGAAACCTGATATAATTGGGTGCTCTCAAGGGCCTTGAACCAGGTTTCTGTCACTGCACATTTCCTTTTGTTCTTTTGGGTGGAGAAGAGCTAGAGGTGTAGTTTGCCATTTTGAAGTTGAACTTCGCATAGAAAGGCATTACCATAGTAGTAAAAGCCTTGTGTTTTAAAAGCGTCCTGTTAAAATTTGGTACTTGCTACTTGTCCACTATGTCATGTAGAGCAGACAGACAAGCGATCCCCTTTGTCCAACGTCCATGCAGACACAATGATGGCTTAATCAACACTTCCCTCTGTATTGTTGGATCCAGTTTGGTGGACATTGGAGTTTAATTGAAAGGTCATTCTGTATCATCTCTGGGGTGTATAAGGTCATCATTCTTCTGCCTGGTGAGATGCTGCTCAAGGAAGGGGTCATACCACTGCAGGTCACAGTCCAGAGGCTCCCGCATGTTCAGGTAAATGTAAGCAGGAGGACAATGGTCGTATTTCATGTGCGCGTGGAGGCCGACTGCTGGCGTTTTACAGTTCTAAGTGAGGAGACCTGAGGTGCTTGCGTCTGCTGGTAGTTCTAGTCTGTGTCCTTCTATTACTGTGACCTTCTCCTTACTCGTCACTGGTGACGGGGACGGTCAGTGTGTTGTGACTGGGGTCACCAATGGTGTGTGTGTCTGGTGTTGACTTTGTGACTTTCTGGACTCTGACTTGTGACACTCTCTGCTTGTGTTCTATGTGCTGCTTTGTTGTGTTCTGGTGTTGGTGGTGCGCCAAGTACTTGTTTTGCCTCTTTTGTTTTTGGTATTGGGTGCAGTATGGTGGCAAGCCAGACTGGGTCACTTTAATGATGTTTTATCTATGTGAGACTGGGTCTATGAATGGTACTATCCTGACTCTCCTCCTGACTGTGATGGGTAACCTTCTCCTCAGAGAGCTCAGCCTCCACCTATGTTGAAAACATGGCCTCTCTTGCATGTATTTGTGTTTTGTGGGAGGAGGAGGAGAGGTTTCCCAGGTACATGAGGCAATTGTAACATTGCCATGAGGCAATTGTAGCGTGTGGCATGATTCAGGGAGGCAACTGAGCACTTTATCCCACTAGCAACTAGACTCGACAGACAAAAAGAGGGGTTGGGGGAAAACTTTAAAAAGAGAAATGGGGATGTGGGTTTTGGAGGCCGGGGGGTAAAAGTGAGTGATTGCTATAATAGAAGCTGTAGGAATCAGGTAATAAGTAGAGATGAGAGAAGTGCTCTTAGGAAAGTGCTAGAGAAAGACTTACTTAGAGGTAAGATAGAAAAGATAACACTCTGCAGTAAAGAAAAAAGATGTAAAAAGAATGCTTAAAGGTAAGTTAGAAAGAAGTACACTCAGTGAAAGTAGGTAACTTGAGTTGTTTACTATTAAAAGGTTTACCTGTAAGAAAAGTTTTAATTTTTTAAAACTTTAGATGGAATGAAAGGGTGGAGTTACTTTTGTATTTTGGTACTACTAAATACTAATTTGGTACTATGAAATACCTTCAATAGCCAATAAATTTTATTTCAAAGTGATGGTTTTGTGATTACTCACATAAGCCAGTGAAAGTAGAGGGAAATGGAAATAAGAGAGCAAATGAGATATAAGAACAGATTAACATACTAGAAAGCAACTAAAAGACCAGTGGTATTTAAGGGAGGCAAAATGGGTGGGAGGAGGATTCAAGAGCAGTGACTCAGAAAGCTGTGGTCTCTTTTGAAGTTTTTGAAGTTTTTAAAACCAGAAAAATGAGAAAAAAAAAAAGATAAAGAAAACAAACTACAGTATTCAAATATAATATAGAAAGCAATACAAAAAAACAAGCAACTAACCTTTCCTTCACGTAAAGTGGCAAAGAATGTAGCAGAGTCTGGATGAACAAGCAGTAAAAAAAGTATTAAGTAATTATCAGTATTAATGAAATACCTATACCATACCGACTTCCTTCAGGTATGTAAAAAAAAGTGATATATTTATTTATCACTCAGGAAGTTGCTAAAGTTGATGAATGTAGCAGTAGCTCTAATGATAGCTTTTACTCTTGTTGTTCTGGGGAAGATGATAGTAATAATGCCTACTGCAAGTTAAACACTGACAATATCAAAGTGAAAAGTGTTTGTTCCATTTTGTAATAATGAGAGCATACAATGCTTAGATAAATCATTAAATCATAATGTACAAATAATTTATGATAAATTTATAAGTCAAAAGAAAAAGTGTTGAATATAATTTAAAGCATTAATTGATTTAAGTAGGAATGAACAAATGGTATTTAAGAAGTTAGTTGTGATGAATTATACACAATATTTATCTATGTGTTACAAACATTTGAAAGATAATACTGTCTATCAATGTATAGATATCACTGATTATGATAGCTCAAAGATTGTATCTTGAGTTATTAGAAAAGGCAAAAGATTATATTATTTTTCTGTTAAAGATGTTACAGATAAATTTGCTATAAAACCCAGAATGCCATGTTTAAAATTCATAAGGATTTGTTAAATCCACTTGTTTCTGCTAGTGGGAGCTTTTGAATAATATCTTTTATTACATGAAGTATTAGTACCATTAGTTACAAAATTGCCATCTTATGTTAAAGATGTTTTGAATTTTTAACAAAAATATATCAAGTTATATGGGATGAAGAAATGTTTTTATAGTTATATACAAATATCAAACATCTTGATGGTATTAGGGCTATGTATATTACAGAATTAATGATGATGAATATATTTGAATTTGATGAATATATTTATGGGCCTGTTTGAGCAACAGTATATCTATACTACGGACACATGTAATTCAGTATTATAGATATATTGATTTTATAAATCAAATTAATGCTAATAATAGAGAATAAAATTTGATGGACTACAAAAAGGTTTTTTGGATGTTGAATTAATAGGGATAGTTACCAGCATAGATTATGTAGTGAGAATAGAGATAGAAATGCTGAATTAGAAGATAGTTTTTGAGATTTTAAAGAGGGGATATGATGAAATGAATTTGAAAGAATGCATGAATAAAGTACTTAATAGTAAATCTGTTAAATGTAGTTTGACATGGTACAAAACAAGATAAAATATATATTTTACCACTACTTACTCAGTAATATCAGAAGAAATTATAGATACAATCAAATCCAGTTGGAATATAAGCAGAGAAGTGGATTACAAAAGAAACTATTATTCTAACAGGGAAGAAATATTAAAGATTTTATTGTACAAATAATAGAAGGAAAAATAGTATGTGGGAGTTAGTATTTTGTAGTTTTGTTGTTAAAAAAGGTGATGAAGATATATATAGAAATTTTTTGAAAAAAATGAAAATTTTACTTGTAATAGCCTGAGAGTCATATATTCAATCAAATGTACTTGCAATAAATTCTATATAGGTGAGACTAAAAGAAGTTTCTCCTGTAGAATAAAAGAACATATATAAGGGATGTGAAAAATTATAAACTATCTAGTCCTATAGCTGTACATTTTAGGAAGTTTGGAGGGTTTTCACGCTACAATTTTAGATAATGTGCAATGTAATAAGTTTATGACAGATGAAGAAGCTAAACAATTGCCGAGGAAAAAAGCATTTTAATTTTAAATTTAATACTATGTTCCTGTGGGTTTGAATCAAGAATGCTTCTGGGATAGTTTTTGTATAATCATGTGTAGTTTTAATAAGATTTGGTTAAAAGTGTGTGATATAAGTCATTAATCAATTATTCAATTGAGTGCTGGTTTATATAAACTTGGAGGTTTTGGATGTATGTTAAAGGCTTTTTTTACAACTGCTGTTTTGTAAATAAATTCCTTCTTTGGAGTTACTGGATTGCTGCTGTGGTCTTTATAATACTATTCATTACATTTGGTTGCTGTGGTTTATCAACAATCTATATTAAGTCCATTTGGCTTAAAGGTCTTATATTTCAAAATAAATAAAGTCTCTTTGTACAACAATTTATTTTTGAGATAGATCTTACAGTGGGGTGTTCATTGCGTTTCAACACTAACTTTTCAGTGCTTTTTAGTCTTGGTGTATTGCAAATTGTTGGAGTCTTATCTAAATAATACCAGAGCTGTCTATGCAGATCCAAGGGGTGAGGAACCATCGCACTGGCAGACTGCTTAGGAGGTGTAACTGTTGGCTCATTAAATCGTACCCCTGTGACAGCTGATAGGCTGTTAGGGTTGACAGCAGGGTTAAAGTGGAGAGTATGGCTAAGAGATACCTGTAGTACACAAAGTTGATGTTTTATTTGAAGAAATTATAGAAGGGTGGTAATTTGTGAGTTAAGGATATGTTTGTAATGGGTTAGTATACTGAACAGAAGCATGGAGATGGATTAGAATTAGATTTGTAAGTTGCAATGCAATGTTTATGGTGGAGGTAGTGATATGAAAGTGGTTGGTCATGCAGTATGCCAAGCGGTGGAGGATTGAATGGAAGGGTACTTTGAAGAGGTGGAACTGTAGATGGTTGATGAGGGGCAGAGAAACGGTTGTGTATAAAGGAAGGTTGTTAGGGTGGGAAGGAAGTGGAGCAAAGCACTGCTGAGCAGTGTGGAGACAGCTAACCCTTGGGCAGCAGGCAACTTCCCAAAAAAAACCAAGAAAAATGGACCACTAAAAAACTAAGGACTATGGAAGTGGAAGGAAAGAGGCCTCAGTTATAAACACAGGGATAATAAAGGGGGAGGGGGTAGTACTTTAATCAAATGTAAAGGTAAGTAAAAAATATTGAATTAAGTTATGTAAAGGCACAGGTTTGTGTACTCCATGAATTTATGGAAAACCAGTAGTCCTTACTGAACCAAGCTGTCATTGGCACTGGCTTTCTGTTTTAAAGGCTTTAAGGCTACCTAAAAATGTATGTACTGTGCTTGTACGTTGCTTTGGATTGGTTAGACAATTACTTTCCACTCTAACAGCTGAGTAGGGATATGGTTTGCAGTGACCAACCCCGAGAGAAATAGAAAGATAGGCAAAAATTTAGTTTATGTACTGCATTAAACTCCTTATGTAAAGCAATTTTGTGTGCTAACTTCAGTACAGTGACACAAAAGGACAACTGTAGAGCACCCATAAAAATAAACAACACTCTCACTCTACAGATTCAGTATGTTACAGTTAAGTATAATTCAGTCTAAGAGGATATGTAGTTTACAATATCTTAAATGTTATTGCAAAATGCTATCCTCTATCCTACTCAGAGTACCTCATTCTAACGTTAAAGTAGTAGCAACAGTTTACCAAACAGCTCGATTCTCCAAAAAGTCACCTACATAGTAGGCTGCAAAATAGTCACAACTCATGATTTGTACCCAATAAAATGACAGTTGTCACAATAAAAAAAGGAAAAAAAGACAAAAGGTTTCTTCTGTGTTTTCTGAATTCTTGGCTTAATTAAAGCCCCCTTCATGAATTTCTGAGCCATTTCTCTTTTGTACAATTTTTAGACAACTGCTGGCATTGCAAATGCATTCTGGTTATGAAATGCTTCAGAAAAACAAGTTTTTATTGTGTGGTTTAAATAAAATAAGTGTAATAATATACAAGTTTCTGCAACATCGCTCCTTCAGCTGCCTTTTTTTTTTTTTTTTCATAACTGGTCAGTCAGGGCTACTGGAATAGTGTAATCACACTGGTTGTGCAACACAACTGAAGCCGTTTCTCTGAGGTGTCTTGCATTTCCTGGAAAACATCCTTTTTTAAATTTAAATACTAGCATATCACAAAATACAAAGTGGCCCTTTGAATTTTGATTGTTTAAGCTGCACCAAACCGCTCTCTTCTTCTAGAGGTGTGGTAGCATGTTTGGCGTATCTGCAAGCTAGAATGGGTCACTGTTAGTTGCCAGTTAGTGAGGACACATTTCTTGGACCCATGTTGATTGGTGCTGTTAGCAAATGAGGTGCATTTACAATTCCATCTAACAAAATGAACTACTCAATCTTACACCAGCAAAGGGGAACAAATACTTTTCTTTACCAATTTTAACAGCACTATTTTTTGTTAGTTTACCTCAGAAATCCAAAATATCTAGCTTGATTTTTTTTTCCAGACAAGTCAATAGTCATAGGTCAAGGGCTGGCTAAACTGTTATGGAGTACATCTCCCCAACTGGTTTGTTTGTCATGCTTTGACCTTTTCAAGTAGTCTCTTTTAACCAGGCCTTTTACTTATACAACAGTGGAGCTTCAATGTCAGCTGCTCCAGATACTGTGGTTTGAGCTTATGGTTCTTCAATTATTTGGCTACACCGTTATTCAGGTTTGGAACTGCCATAAATGATACTTATTCTGATAATTATGTGAGGACTACCAAGGATTTTGCCAAACTTTATTGGAGATTTGTTTCTTATTCCTATATTCAGCTTCATCTGCTCCAGGTACCGATTTATATGGTTTTGAAACTACTGTGAAAATCTGCCATATTATTAATTTATCGTGCCTTTTACTGATTCAGGCTGCCATGAGAGAATGATTTGCTGTATTTCTTTGACAGCTTAACTTTATTCTTAGTATTTTGTGGCACTTGCAATTATGAGTCTCGCTCTTTCAATACTTGCCTTCTTTGTTAATTCGCTGATGGTTCACTTCTTCATTTCTCTGTTTTTCTTCATCTTTACTTCAAAACACTGCATTGGATGACATGCATTCTAGGTCAGTGATGATGCTGTTTTATCTATTTCTGACACGTTTAGGTGTCTGCTAAGGAATTCCAACTACTACCGACTTCATACTATTGGCTTTCTTAAAATCTTAGATCTGAACTGAATTGTGTGAAGCATTTTGTTGAGTTCAGATAATGCTATCTTCAAGTTGAGTTTGTTTTTCATTGAAGACTGAAAGTGCTATTTTTCTGTGTGTGTGTGTGTGTGTGTGTGTGTGTGTGTGTGTGTGTGTGTGTGTGTGTGTGTGTGTGTGTGTGTGTGTGTGTGTGTGTGTGTCTCTCTCTCTCTCTCCATCTCTTTGGTGCTTTTGATAGTAGGAACTGTCTACCAAGAATGTGTTTTTTTACAACAAATGTTCGTGCATTTAATCTTTGTAACAATACTGTAATATATTATAATAAACAAACTCAGAATTATTTCTTCTCTGTAAAGTTTCACAAACAATTGGCCATGTTTTAGAAAACTGTACAACGTAGACAGTTTCCCATCACTTTAGTTCAAACCATTATTTTCTGAGTAATGATTTATTAAGATATTTACAGAACTATGAAAAATTATCTTTGTATTAATTAGTAATATACATACATAACATTGACTGCATGTCAAGATATATACAACTGAGTACAATTATCAATTATTATTCTGCAGTTGTGTAATTTTGATTATTTCATTGTATAATTTTTTCACTCAGTGTTTTAAACTTATCGTTCTGTGTGGAAGTGTTGCAAAAGTCTGCTGAAAGTAGGAGTGGCTATGCATTTTTATGCTAATTAGTTACATAGATTTGTGGTCAGATTTACCTATTTTTCAAGAACCTTTATCCAAATTTTTGATGCAGCAGATTAAGAGGAATGGATTGCACAGTAGCCCCCATCAAATCTTACTTCTCTAAAGTAAGCAGATCCCAAGTAAAATAACATTTCCTTTTTCTAAATCGTGTTTTTCTGAGGGGGAAAAAAACTTCCATAATTCCATTCATCAGACTTCATCTCCTGTACTCTCAGGCTTAATGTAATCTACTCTGAGATCGCAGCACCTTGGGGCAAGGGCAAACTCCAAACACAGCTACCTACTTCAATGATTGCACATTTCAAATGTGGGCTACTGGAGGGGTAATCTTACTCACATACTCCTAGAATTAAATCCATTATAAAAGTCATTGTTTTACACTGGTTAACACAGAACAATCCTCTTATAGAGTAAAACTCTTGGGAATTATATTAGTGACTGCAAAATTTACTCCCCAATGATTATGCTGATGATTTTTTAATTCCATACTTTTTTAAACAAAGCAATGTCTTTTGGCTTTTCTTGTTAGGGGTTGCCACAGCAGATCGGTCCACAAATTGATTAGCAGTGGAGTTTTTACAGTATTGAGTTGCCAGCCTAGCGCCCAACCTTCACAAAAGGCACATGCTCGCACACACACACACCTACTTGCACGTCTTTAAAATTCACTTAACCGCAGACAGGACATGCAGACTCTGCACTAAGGCACTCCAGCCGAGAATAGACCTGGAGACCACAGAGAGGATATGCAGACTCTGCACTAAGGCACTCCAGCAGAGAATAGAACAGGAGAACCTCTTCCTGTGATGCAGTAATGCTAACTGTTGCACCACCACAGCCAATTTATTCTATACTTTTTAAAACAAATGGGACAAAATAAGGTTAGAAAATCAGAGCATTAACTAGAACACAATGAAAATACCACATGTAGGAAATATAAAACAATAAACAGTATTTACAGATGATCACCTGACACAAAGATCACTGTCCTCAGCATACCCATGTGTATCAAAATCACAGGCTGTATCACAGAAACAGTAGCTAATCTTAACATATTTTTTTGAACAAGAAACATCTTTATTGAAATAACATTTATGACATAGTTAATCATACATTTATACAAATGAAAACAAACCATATTGACATTTTCATTTGTGAACATTAAACATCACTTATAATCTTCTATACAGTCCTCGTCAGTCAAACATTACATGGCTCAATCAATTCCACCCTTCCCTTAAACCTTTTTGCTCCCCTAAAACACTGATCTGCATGTATGGTTCCCACAATTCCAGTTTTATTCTATGCAAATTTCTCCTACCATTTTCTAAAGATCCCACTTCCATGTCTTTTATTTCTGTTACTATAGTCACTACTTCTAGTACAGCTGATTTAAATTTTGAATTCCATTTTCTAGCAGTTGCTTTTTTTGGCATCCGCCATAAATATATTCAGCTAGGCGTTACTATATCTAGGCAATTCCAATTCTCTATCATAAGCTAATGCTAACATTTGTGTATATGTGTGTGAGATCTGATTTGAATGTCCAATGAGTGGGCATCACCCACTCTAAATAAAGTTAAGCATACAAATGGTCGCAAGTTAGTGAGTCCATGACCTGTGCTAAAAATCTGTACAAATAATTGCTTTACAACTACCCACTTAGTCCAAATTCTGAGTTTTTTTTACAAGATTTTCCTCATAACTGAGGATAATAGTTTTGCACATAAATATCTCCCACACATCCACCAACTCCCAAGTCAGTGACACGGCCTTGGATAAACCTTTTTAGATTACAGTATATCTCTGTGCTTTATAAACTTTGATTTTATATGAACTATTATTTACTTCTTATGGAGTCTAGGCATAATCCTCCAGTTCTCTATACTTTCTGCTAGTTTTCCTAAAACATTGTCCACATCAGTAAGACACAAGGTACAACTGAAGAGCTGTTTACTTACCATGGGAATTATCTTCAAAATTATCATTCTGTTCTGTGGTAGTTTTTCCTTCCACTTCTAATGTTAATAGTGTGTCATCTGTTTTCAGTAGCAACAGTAACTTACTTGGAGGTATTCTGTATCCTAAACATAAAAATATACATCCATTTTTAATTTTGTTTTATTAGCCAGGAAGTCTAAATGGGCAAAGCCCATTTTTACTGGCATACAATAGTCAAAGGCTCAATAAATTGATCTAATACATTAACAACAGGATATAATGCACTCAATTAACAGTACAATTTCTGAACATAATTGCAATCACAGTACAATATTACCTACTCTCCAGATTTTCTGCTGATAAAACAAAAATATGTACATGTATTACTATTTTTTTTTTACATATCAGTACTGCTGGACACTGTAGGAAATTGACTTATTGCCAAGGGAATGTAAGAGAAAGTGACTAGAGCTGTAAGTAGAATGCAAATCATCAGGAAGGAGGCAAGAGAGGCAGATGGCAGCAAATGAGTTAAAGTAAACAAGCCTGTGAACATGGGATATGTGATTGAGCAACAATTATAAGAAGTCAGGGCAGAAGAGACAGAACATGAAAAGAAAGAGGAGGTGTAGAAAGAAAGAATTCTAAGGGGGGTATAGAAATGGGTAACATGTGGTTGCAGGGGATAACAGTTTACAGGGGAAAAAGCAGAAAAGTCGATAATTTATGTGAAAGAACAGAAAAGACAATATGGGAGGTCACAAATATAACAAACAACATAGACAGTCAGGGGCTAACTACAGGAAAATTACAAAGGAAGAATAAATAGCAGTCTAGGTTGTAGCTGCGATTTGATATGTAGGATACTGCACTGATTAAGAGAAGAGGGTAGTGACTATAAAATGTGATTGTCAAGGCTAGGAGAGGTCCGTTACTAAAGTACACAGGTTTTCTTCGGATTACTTGCAATATATGTACACAAGGGAAGCTTTTTTTTTTCACTTTTGAGAGAGACACCCCTCAATCGCCCTCCTTCTTAATGGCAAAATGCCACCGATAATCACTGCACCCCACAGCGGCTGAACATGGAATGCAGATGCTGGTCATGTACCCTCATACACTAGATACACACACACACACACACACACACACGAGTGCGCGCACATGTGTGCACACACACAAACTGTAGAGTAACATCTAAAAGAAATAAAGGCACTAATCTCATTCAGCACTTGAACTATCTGCTAATCTCATAGTTTGAATTATTAAAGCCCTCAGAAACTACATTCCAAGTTCTTGGTAAAATCACAGTCTTTGCTGATGGGACTAATATAGTCTACCTGGCTTGGAGAAGGCTTGAAATCACTGGAGGTGCTGTTCTGTGACACTTCCATGAATTACTCTGCCTACGCGGACAGGACACTGAAACAGTTACTTACTGGAACAGCATATTAAATGCATGAGCCAGCTGTGGTATACAGGGATAAAGCCCCGACTACGACCCAAGTAACTAGAGTTCAGATCGTGGCCTAGGCACCAGCTGGAGCTGTGGAAAATTATGATATTGCCGAATCACATTTTCAGGGGGTGGATACATGCATGGGGGACATGGTCATTTATGAGCACTGATGGCGATATTGGGATGGAATGGGAGCCGGTGGTGCTATATGAGAGCAATCAAAACAGGGATTGTCACAGCATAAGTGGGGGTTGTTTTCCTTCCAGCACTACTGCAGATCAACCAAGATGACATCAATACTGCAGGTCAATAGGCTCTAGGGCTTAACCGAAAAATCCAGCTGGCTTTAGTATGACAGCCTCCACTTCTCCACTCCCTACAGTTATAGAGACATTCATAATCCAATGGCAAAGAGGTTATATCTGCTTGGAAGACTGAAACCTACTCAGCAAAGAAACATGACTGGGGTACCTTAGCAAGGTGCGATGGTCCCAAAGACAGAAGGCGCCATGAGCAAAGCCACTGATCTTACCTGAGCAGTAGCTGGCCAAAACAGTATTATTAGCTATTAGTGGTTAGTGTTGCAAATTTACCTAGACCGTGATATGGCAGTTTGTGAGGTTTTACTAGCTGCTGCTTTCAAGTATGAAGCATATCACTAACTCTTCTGATTGGGTTATTACAACACTGAAAGGTCATTGCAACATTATTATAGCAACAAAGTATTTTATCATGGATTAAAGGTTCCATATCATTGTACATTCTGACTTTACAGTTGTCCAAGATGAAAATTTTTCCTAATTTATTTTTAGTGAAAATTCCAAATTTATTGCTGCAATTCAAGAATTTAAGCATGAGAGTAAGGTGGCATACTGGGACCACGCGTCCTGTTCAATCCATTCCTTCACATAATTCAATTAGCTAAAAAGCTCTTCCATCTCTGATGGTTTTCTAGGTCATCTAGTTTATCTCATATTTTCAGAATCACAACAGATTTTTCCACTATACCAACATGCATCTTTCCATGTGCATGGCAACTGTATTATGGGCAGACTCCATGACGGTAGTTCTCTGTGGCCCAAGTCTCAATATTACCTTGGCTGAATTGTACTATTCTTTTCAGTTCAGATACATCAGTTAATAAAGCCTTCCAGTACTTGAGAAAGGTTACAAAATTGGCCTGCCCTAATGGAAATGAAGAATTATCAGGTACTCCTATTCAGCCATCAGGGCAGTTTTGTCTCAGCTTGGGTGGTCTGTCACTGTGGCTATTAAACACACTCATAAGCGGTCAGAAAATCGGGGAAAGAGAGAGAGAGGAAGTGAATTTACCAATCTAGTAACTAAATGCTGCCAGATGAGTTGCCATTGGATTAAACAGTAAGACTGAAAAAGGCCAGTTATATTCATCCAGAATCTGGAGTGGTGCAAATTATCTACTGCCATGTTGTTGACACACAGCAATTACTATGATTCTGAACAATTCAAATAATGAAATCAAAGCTCCTTTTTGTCTATGATACAAGGCATATGTAGATAATAATTTGTTAATAAATAGTACTTAGAAACATGCATGACTGGAAAACTCAACCTGAAAAGAAAAATTATGGATTTATTTACAGCTTAGGATACGGAAAGAAAATATTAGCTACCATAAGGGGAAAACAGACTACCTAAACGGTGTTTACTTTATGAAAAAAATGACCCAATGACATAACCGGCATGCAGTCTAGGAGAAGCAATATAAAAAGTGAAAAGAAACAGGATCTAAAATAGTGGTAAAAACCCACAGTTGCAAACTGAAATGAATGGTAAAGCAGGGGAAAAAATCAGAAGGTTGTATACCTTTGAGACATAAATCATAAAAAAGAAACAAAAAGAGAGAAAATATTGCTTGAGGTCATTAAATACCAATATATACACACACATGAGAAGTTGGCAGCATCTGGGCCATTTGAAAGGATAAAGGACAGGGACTCCCCACCCACAACTAACTGCATGTTCCTTAATTATCCTGGCAGTGCATTCACTTGTAACTCGTAAAATAAAGACACCACTTAAGCTAGATGTCACTTACCTACTGAAATCAATGCTTTATAGTTCTGTACCATTACTTCTCTGTAAAGCTCTTTATCAGTCTGTCTCAACGTCTTCCACTCCTCTTCTGAGAAGCTGACAGCAACATCCTCAAAGGTTTCTGGTGCCTAAAAAAATGACAGTGCATTTTAACTTTTATTATGTACAACATCAAATCTGCAGTTTTGCAGCAAAAGCAAAGCATTTGATGTGATTTTACTTCTTTACTAGATAGACATAATGGTCTGCAAGAACCCCCCCCCCTTCAAGCTATATGATTCTTAAAGAATAGACTGTAGATAAACATAGGGTAATATGTATTACGTGGTTAGTGAACAACAGCTATACGTGAACAGGGTAATATGTATTACGTGGTTAGTGAACAACAGCTATACGTGAACAGGGTAATATGTATTACGTGGTTAGTGAACAACAGCTATACGTGAACAGGGTAATATGTATTACGTGGTTAGTGAACAACAGCTATACGTGAACAGGGTAATATGTATTACGTGGTTAGTGAACAACAGCTATCGTGAACAGGGTAATATGTATTACATGGTTAGTGAACAACAGCTGTGCGTGAACAGGGTAATATGTATTACGTGGTTAGTGAACAACAGCTATACGTGAACAGGGTAATATGTATTACGTGGTTAGTGAACAACAGCTATACGTGAACAGGGTAATATGTATTATGTGGTTAGTGAACAACAGCTATACGTGAACAGGGTAATATGTATTACGTGGTTAGTGAACAACAGCTATACGTGAACAGGGTAATATGTATTACGTGGTTAGTGAACAACAGCTATACGTGAACAGGGTAATATGTATTACATGGTTAGTGAACAACAGCTATACGTGAACAGGGTAATATGTATTACGTGGTTAGTGAACAACAGCTATACGTGAACAGGGTAAAATGTATTATGTGGTTAGTGAACAACAGCTATACGTGAACAGGGTAATATATATTACGTGGTTAGTGAACAACAGCTACACCTGAACAGG
>NC_056744.1:1655502292-1655512292 GCF_019279795.1 Protopterus annectens
GTGCACCTACAGGATGAGTGCGGTGTAATAGTACTGATCATAGGAGAGGCCAGCTTATAAAAGGAAATTAACAGGTAGGGCAGTCTGCTGCACTCACGGCTGCTGTTTCACAGTAGATAAAGTAAAAAGTAGATAAACTGAACATCATGATTACTGTCAGATTATAGGGAAATGCAAAACTGTAAATAGGAGAAACAAGCAAAGGCACAATGCTATGCCTTTACATGAAAAGGTTTCATTTTAAAACTGAAGTACTACACTGTTTATCAGAATGCAGAAAATTATAATTGAAAAGTACTTAAGAAGTAGTGCAAACAGCACAAGGGGTGTTGGGTAAATACTGAGTGAGCAAGCTGCAAGTCATTTGACATGCAGAGCACCCCCACTGTGTGGTCTTCCCTGGTGATATTGGACCACAAATCATTCTCATTCGAAGTAACTATCACACCTACCCCCCAGCAGCAACTAAACAAAAAAACTTCTCCAAAGTAGATTACAACCTCTTACAGGATGGTATAAATAGCGCCACTGCACCTCCCTCCTCAGATGGAACTGGGAACTATGCAGAATTCTATACCAATGCTTTATACAAACACCTGTATAACTGCACTGACTCAGCTGTACCTGATAGGACAAAAAAAAGCTCCTGACAAGGAAGAGCAAACCTGCCTGGTGGACAACTGACATTAACAGACTTAGAGAGGAAGAAACTGCTGTCTAAGAGTAACAGGGAGCAAGCCCTAAACTGGAGCAACTACTTCCTCAGTTTAAGCAAGGAAATAAGACTTCTTGTGAAGTCCTCAAAAGCAAACTAGGAATCCAAATTGGCTTACTCAACCAAGGGCAATCATAAGGCAATCTTTAGTTACATAGGTTCATAGATGTGTACTAGGCTAATGGCCCTGGAGCCTTTACAAGCCTAGCCCATAGGATTACCCTGGCATCGTGTCACCCGACCTTAGTTTCTAGTGCCTCTGTCGAGTCGAGCCACTGGAGTGATCCCAAATGTGAATTTTCTATTTTCCATCCACCCCTCAAGATTTTTCTTGAAGAGGGGCAGTGAGGTGCTCTGTTTCACATGTATGGGAAGTCTATTCCATAGCATGGGCAGTCTCTGGATTATGAACCTGTCCCTCCAGCACCTTCTGTTGATTGTGGTAATGAGGTTGATGTCTCTGGAGAGTGTGGTGCGGAGGGATTGGGATTTCTTTAGATGTAGTATGTCTAACAGAGCTGGGTCAGACATGGTTTTATAAGTCAAGCAGAGATCACCTCTAAATAGGCGATAGGAGACACAAATTTTTTTTGAGTCTATCCATATAGGACAAGTGTTTAAGGCCCAAGATCCTCTTTGTGAGGTGCTTTTGCAACAACTGGAGAGGCGGCAAAAGCACCTCTTTGTGAGGTGCTTTTGCCGCCTCTCCAGTTGTTGCAGGTGTTTAGTGAGGTACAGGCCAAATGGGGCATTGTACTCAATGATTGGCCTAATGAGGGAAGAGTAGAGGGAGACAATGACCTCTTTCTTCCTGGATGCAAAACCCTTAGTAATGAGAGTGCCATATAGAAGGACTTTGACCACAGCGATGGTGTGGTGGTCAAAAGAGAGGTTGCTGTCAGCCTGTGTTCCCAGATCTCTTATAACGTCTTCTGTGTTCAGTGGACTACCATCAATGTGGTAGTTCATGGGAACTGGCTTTTCCTAAAGTGGATGACGAGACATTTTTTGGCATTGAGCTTAAGGCCATAATTCTGACACCAGTCATTGGTCTCAGTGAGGCCTTTCTGTAGGATAGCAACATCACTTGGGGAGTTAATAAGGGCTCCCAACTTGCAATCATCTACGAACTTTGTCAGCCAGAGTCCCATCGTGTTGGACTGGACTTCTGAGAAGTAGATACCAAACAGGAGAGGACCCAGGACCGATCCCTGTGGGACTCCGCTCGTGACTAGTTAGCAGTCTGACTTGGAGTCAGCTACTTTCACACTGTGATGTGAACCAGTTTGCAACCCACCTAGTGATACAGGTGTTGATGCCTAGCTTAGTGGGTTTTTCTAGGATTTCCGAGTAGGGAATGGTATTAAAGGCTTAGCCAGATCAAGGTAGGCTGCATGAACCACCATGCTTTCATCCACATTTCTGGTGACTGACTCAAAGAAGTTGACCAAGTTGAGCAGGCATGATCTACCCTTCACAAAACCAAACATTGTGGGATCCAGAGTTTGGATATTACCTATATCCTTGTATATTAGGTCCATGATGATGTGTTCCATAGCTTTGCATATCAGACCTGTTAGGCTAATGGGGCAATAGTTTCCAGGGTATGTAGTCACCCCTCCTTTGTGGAGAGGGGTGACTATAGCAGTGTGCCATTGGGTAGGTGACAAAGCCTGAGGTGAGGCTGTGACTGAACAGGGCACACAGGTGTGGTGCCAGTTCACTCTGTAGTTCATGTAGAACACAGCCAGGGATATTGTCAGGTCCATAGAGGCTGCATTCTTGGCCTTGGACACTGCTGTTTTAACTTGTGCAGCAGTAATATTGGGTGCCTGGCAATCTACTGGTATTGTGATTGGTCCTTTGGGATGGGGGGAGATGGGAAAAGTTGGCACTGAATCAGTTGGCCAGTATGTACGCAATATCTGTTGGCCCGGTATAGGAGGTACCATTGTGCAGTACCTCAGAGCAGATCTAGGTATTGCCATGGAGGTTCTTTACATAACTATAGAAGACCTTGTGGTTGTCTTTACTAAATGCTGCAATTCTGTTTTCATAGCTAGCTTTAGAGGATTTGATGAGGGATCTCAGCACATTGTTGAGGCTGATAAGGGAGTTTTTCCAGTCTTGGGACTTCACCTTATTCCGTATCAGTTTCCTCCTTCTGTTGTAGAGTTTGTTTATGGCAGGGGACCACCAGATTAGCTTCCTTTTTTTGGAGGAGAGTGTCTTGGTTCTGATGGATATGGCGAGATCCATGCATTTGTGTACATGTTCGTACAGTGCATTGGTGTATGATTCGGTGGTCATGCAACTATTCTCCATTTGCATGGGTGCCGTGAAGTTAGCCACCTCTATTCTTAGAAGCCCAAAGTTAGCTTTGCAGAAATTTTTCATGGTGGTTACCTTTGCGTGGGGGGGGGGGGAGATGTGTATTTCCAAGGTGATTAGTTTGTGGTCGGATCTAACCAGGGAGGAGTTAACTATTGGTGTAAGAGCAATGGTTGTCCAGGTTAGTAATGACCAGGTCAAGGATGTTGCTACCTCTAGTGGGGGTAAGAACGAGCTGGTCCAGGGCATTTGAATTAATGAATTCCAGGAAATGCTGGGCAAGTGTATTGGTGCATGAGCAGTTTTCCCAAAAAACGAGCTGGTCCAGGGCATTGGAATTAATGAATTCCAGGAAATGCTGGGCAAGTGTGCTGGTACATGAGCAGTTTTCCCAGTTAATGGAGGGGTAGTTGAAATCACCTAGTATGAGTTTGTTAGGTTAGACCGTAATATTCTCCAGGATGCTTAGGAATGTGGAGGGAGTGTCTTGGGACATGGTCGGGGACCTATAACAGGCTATAACCTGAATTGCTGTCTTACCCAATGTTGGCTGCAGCAGAAGTATCTCTGATGCATTATGTTGGGCTACCAGTCTGGAGGTGTGCACATCCTTTATGACTATGGAAACACCACCACCTTTGGAGCTTCGGTCCAAGTTCTGGGGCCGAAAGGTGTGGAATGAGTTATAGCCTGGTAATGCAGGGGTGCTTTCTGCTGCCTTGATCCAGGTCTCTGTTACAGCACAAATGTCGATGTTCTCCATTTTAAGGAGTGCTTCGAGCGAGTGCATTTTGAGATTTAGACCTAGCGTTGAGCAGCATGACCCTCAGATTGCAGGTGTTTGTAGCTGTTACAGTGGTAATTTGGTCTTTGGAACACTGCCTAAAAAGGCACTATAGAGGTAGCAAGAGCCTTGGCCAGTATCCAGAAGCCCCGAGGTGGCAGATGCAGGCCATCTCTGGCAAAGCATCAAGATCTGTCAATCATGTCATCCCAGGCAGACAGATACTGCATCCCCTTAGAATGACACCAGAAACAGCCAATTGTTGAAATCAGTAATTTTCTTCTTGTACTGTGGTATCATTCTGGGTGATGGTAGGATGCTGCTCAGGGCTAGGGTCATACCCGCCTGGGCTACTTAATCCGAGAGCTCCTCCATGTCTCTTTTCATGTAGTCCAAGTAGGTACACATCTCGGGTCATTCACACCCACACGTACAATGACAGAGTCATATTTGTACCTGTTATTGGGGGACCTGAGTGCGTGCATTATATGGCAGATCCTGGCACCTGACAGACAGCTGACTGTTACTTTCTCCTTATTCAACCTAGTGAGTGGGACATCAGTGTGCCCACTGTTTTGCCTTAGGGGCTTTGGTTGAGTGGCACACTGTTTAGGAGAGTTATGTGTCTCATGATTAGTGTTGTGTTGTGTTTTGGTGTGGTTGAGTGCATTTCTGCCTTGGAGGTCACTGCTGTTTGGGTAGATTTTTACTGAGAGCCTCCATGAAGGTGGGTGTGTGGTTTGTGCTTTTATGTGAAGGCAGTGCTGGTGTGTGTTCTGGAGGGCTGTGTGTTTCATGTGGTGTGGTGCAAGTGTTGACCTTCTCCTCCTGACCAGCTACTGTGGTCTTGGCTGGAGAGTGCGTGACTTCTAATTTGGATATATAAGTGCATCTCTCGCAAGTCTGAGTGTGGGGAGGTAAGAGGATAGGGTTGTCCGTGTACATAAGGCAGTTGCTACACTGCCTCAAGAAGCCCAAATTCACCAGGTTAACACGAGAAAGCACAGGAAACTGACCTTTAGACATGCCTGGAGGGGTGGGCATTAATAATAAGTACTGGAGCTGTTTCCTTGTAGAACGTTTAGTGCAGGTACACTTTTGTATGCTACAATAATTGCTACAAGTCTGGTATGGTAAAGTGCTAGACTAATAAGCTAATAAAAGTGTAGGAGAGGAGATAACTAGTAGATCTATTGAAGAGCAGACTTTGGCACCTCTCAGGAGCTTACAAACAGTCCTGGATACAGCTAATCTGTATCTGAACTAGACTAGTTACAGGAAAGGCAGGAAACAAGAGCAATGCATGCTTTTAAATCAGAAAGTTGAAAGAGATGGAAAAACTGCCCGAACGGCCAATAACTACAAATTCTGGGCCAGAAACTACTCCTCTTGTCGTAGATATGCTACCTAGTGCTTACCAATCCCAGTGAAATGCTAGGAGGCTTTCCTCAACACAGAAAGGCTTGGGGGGGGGGCTCCAGAAGCTTACATACAGTCCTGGATACAGCAAATTTGTATCTGGACTAGACTAGTTACAGGAAAGGCGGGAAAAGCACAAATGAGGGCTTTTAGACCAGAAAGTTGAAGGAGATGGAAGAAACTGCCCAAACAGCTGATAAACTACAATTTCTGAGCCAGAAACCGCTCCTCTTGTGGTAGATAGGCTACCTAGTGCTTATCACTCCCACTGACAAGCTAGAAGGCTTCCCTCCGTCATCTGTAACCTTAAAGAAAAGGCACAGATTTGTACTGAACTGTTAGTTAATGATACCACAAATACTGAGCCTGTGGACATAGCTAACCTGTTTGCAAACAGGTTCTGTGAAAACTTCACTCACCTGTCCCCCGTCACATGTACCCCATGACATCCTCACCACCTGTCCCCTACCTTGCATCTCTAAAGAGCAGATTGTAAATGCCCCAAGGCCAAAAACACAACATCTATGGGACATGATAACATCCCAGGCTGCGTCCTACATAGGTTCCAACAAGAATTAGCAACACCATTGGGTACTAAAACCATAGTCTAAGCATCGGCTTCACTCAGGCAGAATGGAAAATGGCTACTGTTATTCCCTTGACCCTGGGAACTATAGAACTAAGCCTGACTAGCCTTATCTGCAAGATCATGGAGCATATCATCTTGGACCTTATCAACAAAGACATAGGTAATCTCCAAACTCTTCAGTTTGGATTTGTCAAAGGGAGATCATGCCTGTTAAGCCTAGTGGACTTTTTTGAGACAGTCACCAAGGCCCTGGATGAGGGGAAATCTGTGCATACAGCCTACCTAGACCTAGCCAAGGCTTTTGACACTATCCCCCACGCAGGCATCAATGACAAACTCACCCAGCTAGGCATCAACCCTTATATCATTAGATGGGTTGCTACCTGGCTCACTGATAGAACACACATAGTCAAAATAGGGGAAGCCACCTCCAACACCAAACCTTTAACCAGTGCTATGCCACAGGGATCAGTCCTGGGACCTCTAATGTTTGGAATCTATTTCTCCGAAGTACAAGCAAAAATTAACAGTCTGTGGCTGTGTTCTGAAGTTTTAAGACTAGTAACAACTGAAGGTACATGATACTTTGTATGATAAATGCTGGTTTTATTGACAAAGTCAATTATAATTAAAGGTGAAATACAAGGCAGGTGGATGGAGTGACAGCTAGATATTACCTGTGATATACATTGCCGGGTTTTGAAGGGGCTTTCTTTTGTAGGCTACCAGTTTTAGTGCTGCAAGAACACTGTAGGGTTTATAGAAATGTAGGACCAATTCCAAAAAATGGTACTTTTTATGACATTTTTTACTGGCATTGTGAGTGAGAGAAGGGCCACATACACTACCTCAAGGGAAGAATTCAGGCCCTAGGTACATGACAACATCTCAACAGACAAAAATGTCCACAAAGACAAGGGCAAATGCTAAATATCAATGTTAGAAATGACTTACAGGGAGAAATGAGAAACCTACAGTGTGCAATTGCAATACAGCGAGGATTGGAGAATTGACCCTTTCCTTGCTGTGGTATGATCTTGGAGTTAGTATAAACAATTAGCAGGGGGTGGTGGAGGAGGGTGCAGTGGGGTTTGCCCCCAGTAAAAACTGTTTTTGTTGCTTTTTTTTTTTTGTTCGACTTTCTGGATGTCTGTGTTCTGACACTCGACATTCAGGACGTTCTATCTAATGACTTGAATCGGGCTGGGCCCATATGCTTGACTAAGCATAGTATACAAACACGCAACACATATGATCTTCAGCACGTAACACAAGTGCTCTTCAGCAATTGAATTTTGCTTGCTGGTAAGCCATTAGACCTCAGGAATTTGTTAAAGTGTTCAGATTTGTAAAGTAAAACTTTTTGCCACCCATTATTTTGTCCTGGTGGGATCAGCTCCCCTCCGTTCATCCTTGCTAACACTCGGGCTCTCTCCACTCCCCTGTCCTCAATTCCCACCCGCCCCCACTACCTCTACATTTATAGTAATCCCAACCACACCCATATCTCAACCTCACATCACCTCCACCAACCACAGCTCAAGTCAGATCACATTATACCACACCCACTTGCTCCACCACATAATACTCCCAACCACTCACATTCCCTCTAGACATTATTACATCACCCCACACTACTTACCCATCCACATATACAACCCTATAATTCCTATCCACACCTCCATCTAGAACCAACTTAACCTTTATAACCATGACCATCACACAACTAAGTCTAATCTGTCTTCTCATAATTCTATATAACTCCACAAGTTATCACTCTAGCCATATCCCTAAACTTAGTAGCACAACACTATATTATGCACTCTCATATACAGACACTGCACATTATAATAATATCTGCCCACAATTGTTTAAGAACTACATAACTGACCAATTTAAAACTAAACACATATGCTCTCATTCCTTCTCCAAAAAAACACAATACTTTCTCACATTCATCACCAAACTCAAACATCTGTATCACCATTTCAACACCAGGCTCACCATAAGTGGGGGCATCCACCCCAACCCAGGCCCAAATCCATCCTGTCCAACACAAACTTTTCCAACCCAATTATCAGAAGATAATACCCCAACTATCTTCATCCCTGGGTAAATCAACTACAGCAGCAAAACCAACCATCTGTTAATGCTAAATTATAATATTAGAAATATCAAAAATAAAATACCTGAACTCCAGGCCACAATATCACACTACTCCCCATACATAGTTGCTTTAACAGAAGCCTGGCTAAATAAAAGCATAACTAACTCAGAAGTTCTCCCTACCAGCTACAATATCATTAAACAAGATAGACCACTTTGTAAAGGGGGTGGAACTGCCTTACTGTACAAGTCCAACTTAACTCTACGTCAAATACCAAACTCCTACCCCTCCCCCAATAATTGGGACATACTTATCTCACAACTTCAACTTTACCCTAAAAAGATCATCACCATAATTGTTATCTATATTCCACCTGGTAATACACCTGCTAGCCTTGAAGACTTCTTATTCTGATGTTCTTCCACATACTCACAAGAAATCCTTATTCTGGGGGATTTCAACCTAGATTGGTTCGCCTATATATCAGAACCACCAAGTAATCCAATAAATCTCCATGGCTACCAGCAGCTAGTCCAAATTCCAAATAGATATGATAAAAAAAATCTAAAAGGGAATCCATCCTTGACTGGGTCCTAACAACCACCACATTGTACCCCCAAACAAACAGGCAGTCTCCCAGACACCTTAAGTGACCACAACATAATATACCTTATATGTAGCAGAACAACCATATGCAAAACCATTAACTATAAATTTACTAGAAACACAAAAAAATGTCTCTCCCGAGGTCCTCAATACTCTACTCTATATCTGTGACTGGACTCCTCTAAAAACCCTCCCACTTGACCAGGCTGTAGCATATTTCAACAAAACATTTCTACAACACCTAGACGCTGTGGCTCCATTGCGCAAAATCAAGGTTAGAACCTCTACAAACCCTTAGCTCAGTAAAGAAACCAAACAAATCTTCATCTGCAGAGACACTGCCTGGCTTTACCATAAAAAAAACAAAGAAACACAAAGCCTAACTAGGCACCAAGAACTGCGCAACCGTGCAAAAAATGCATTCGGCTGGACAAAAAAAATCCTACTACAAAACATTACAAACTAAATACCAACACAACCCACCCAAAAACAATTTTTGGAAAAATATAAACCAGCTACTAAAACTCACCCAAAAGGCAACTCCCAAACCAACCACCCCTGACACTAAAGGTCCCATTGAAACACAATTCAGCTCCCACTTTGTGAACTCAGTTCTTTCCTTAGTTCCAACCTCACTATCCCCCCAACACAAATAATACTAATACAACCTTTACCCTCAAAACAAGTTTCCACCACCTCAATCAAAAGCTTGATCTCCAAACTAAAAATCTCGTCAACAGCAGCCGACCTACTCCCCAGCTATTTCTTGAAACTCACAGCAGATGCTATTGCTATCCCAATCTCCACTCTCATAAACAGATCAATTGTTAAAAACTATGTGCCCAAACTCTGGAAAATATCCTGTTACACCCTTACATAAATGTGGGACCTCCACTGAACTTAATAACTATAGACCCATTGCTATACTCTCCCCCTGGCCAAAATCCTAGAAAAATGCATCCATACCCAGGTGCTAAAATATCTGCTAGACAACAACATCCCATCACCTACTCAACATGGTTTCAGACCTGCCCATAGTACCACTACAGCCCTCCTCTGCTTCAAAGACACAATAAACCATCTCAAAAACAAAGGCCTGCAGGTATCAACTCTTTTTTTGGATATGTCCAAAGCATTTGACACAGTCTCACACCAAACCTGCTAAACAAACTAAACCAATATCGCCTATCAAATTCCACACTTACCTGGTTCCAAAGCCACTTAACTGACAGGTACCAGACTGTGAAATGGGAAAATTCTCTCTCTCCTCAGCTGCCTATAACTATAGGAGTCCCACAGGATTCTATCTTAGGACCACTACTGTTCACAGTCTTCACAAATGACCTCCATACCTCCACACAGCATGCATCTATCATTCAGTATGCAGACAATACTACCTTAATCTGTGCTGCACAAAATATTCCCACCCTTCTGCAAACAACTCAATTA